>NC_136718.1:26974229-27091729 GCF_936440315.1 Barbus barbus | reverse complement strand
CAGCGATGGCCTGCGTGTCGGCCGCCGAGCCCGAGCGGCAGCAGAAGATCCGCTCGTGGATGGGAGTGAGTTTATCCGTCACACGGTTGGCGATGTAAGCGCTGCACAGATCACAAGCAGTTACACAGAGCAGAATCACCAGACTGAGCAGCTAAACGGACAGAAGCGGCGTCTCTCACCCGGTGGTGGTGCGTGAGTCAGCCCCCATCACCACTCCTCCGTCAAACTCCACCGCCATGATGGTGGTCTGAACAACACAGAGCCAGTTAGCACAGCAAACTCCACCCTGGCAGCTTCACCTTCCTCTCTCAGACCAGGGGTCACAAATACAATGGGGCTTTTGGTTTTTTTGAGATGCAAACTTGCAATTTTGAGAAAAGTTCCAAGAAAAAAAAACAATTGTGAGATAAAACTAACAATTTAGAGAGAAGAAAGGACAAACTGGAGTAAACATTCAGTTACTAGAAAACAGTAAGATTTGTGAGATAAAAAGTATTAAGTCCAAATGCAAAATGCTACAAAATGTCAACTGAGGAATTTTGAGAAAAAAAAAAAAAAAAAAAGAGTATGAATTAAGAATTGATTGTGAGATAAAGTCAAATATGACTATTGTTTTGTTTTTTTTTCCAATTTTGAGGGAAAAAAGTCAGAATTGTTAAATATAAACTACAGAAAACTAAACTCTATAGTTATATATATACACATATAAAATCTGTGTGAAAAATAATCAGGCTTTCGTAATAAATCGGAGTAATTTTAGAGATAATTCGGTTATATCTACTGCTTTGATTCATCTAGAAGATAATATCATAATTAGAAACCGCGCTACTAGAATACATTATTCATCTCAGTATTTACAGTAAACATCAGTTTATTAAGAGATATTAATGAGTTTATTAAGAGACGATATTAATGAGTTTATTAAGAGACGATATTAATGAGTTTATTAAGAGACGATATTAATGAGTTTATTAAGAGACGATATTAATGAGTTTATTAAGAGACGATATTAATGAGTTTATTAAGAGACGATATTAATGAGTTTATTAAGAGACGATATTAATGAGTTTATTAAGAGACGATATTAATGAGTTTATAAAGAGACGATATTAATGAGTTTATAAAGAGACGATATTAATGAGTTTATTAAGAGACGATATTAATGAGTTTATTAAGAGACGATATTAATGAGTTTATTAAGAGACGATATTAATGAGTTTATTAAGAGACGATATTAATGAGTTTATAAAGAGACGATATTAATGAGTTTATTAAGAGACGATATTAATGAGTTTATTAAGAGACGATATTAATGAGTTTATTAAGAGACGATATTAATGAGTTTATTAAGAGACGATATTAATGAGTTTATTAAGAGACGATATTAATGAGTTTATTAAGAGACGATATTAATGAGTTTATTGTTGATTTCTGCTGCATCATTCACGGAGCGCGCGAGCTAATAAACGCGTTTCTCTACAGCATTACAGCAGTCTTCTGAGATTATTATAATAATGATGTCTATTTCTCACCCCGGTGCTGACTTCTCTCTGCGTCCAGTCAGGATATAACTCATTATAATTATTTAAAGTAGAAACGTTAGCAGGAAAACACAGCGCTGTAGCCATCTTGAATGAAGATCGTAACTGAAGGACCCCTGGCAGGAGTCCGCACATGCGCCTGTCTTAAAACATCATACGTGCCTGATAAATCAGAAAACACACTCTCGGACATGCATTACAGAATTTAAACAATAACACGCGGTGCTATTTTTTCTTCTATTAATTTTCGTTTGAAGCATATTAGATTGGTATAATATGTCCCGGGGAGTTTTGACGCTTGTTCAGGCAGCTATCGCGTCAGTCTCAGGGCAGACCCCGTGCGGAAGGTAAATAATGAAACGCGTCTATATTTACTGTATTAAACATCATATGACTCCAAACACGACACTGATCATCGAAAAAGCATTTATCTCGTGTGTGATTTATGCTAGACTGTGTTTGTGTGACTGATATTATAGTCTCATCTTACAGTAATCGTGTTATTTCTGGTTTTTCTCAGATGACTGTACATAACTTATATATATTTGATCGCAATGGCAGCTGCCTTCATTACAGCGAGTGGAACCGCAAGAAACAAGCCGGGATCTCCAGAGAAGAGGTCAGGAACACACTAACACGACCTCCTACATCCCTCATCCTATATATCAACATATAGTATCTGTTTCTGTTTGAGTGTGTGTGTGTGTGTGTGTGTGTGTGCGCGCGCGTGTGTGTGTGTGTGTGTGTGTGTGTGTGTGTGTGCGTGTGTGTGTGTGCGTGTGTGTGTGTGCGTGTGTGCGTGTGTGTGCGTGTGTGCGTGTGAGTGTGTGCGTGCGTGCGTGAGTGTGTGTGAGTGTGTGTGTGTGTGTGTGTAGAGAGAGTGTGTGTGAGTGTGTGTGTGTGTAGAGAGAGTGTGCGTGAGTGTGTGTGTGTGTGTGTGTGTGAGAGTGTGAGTGAGTGTGTATGTGTGTGTGTGTGTGTGTGTCTGTCTGATGAGTGTGTGTGTGAGTGTGTGTGTGTGTGTGTGTGTGTGTAGAGAGAGTGTGCGTGAGTGTGTGTGTGTGTGTGCGTGTGTGTGTGTGCGTGCGTGCGTGTGTGTGTGTGTGTGTGTGTGCGTGTGTGTGTGTGTGCGTGTGTGCGTGTGAGTGTGTGCGTGCGTGCGTGAGTGTGTGTGAGTGTGTGTGTGTGTGTGTGTGTAGAGAGAGTGTGTGTGAGTGTGTGTGTGTGTAGAGAGAGTGTGCGTGAGTGTGTGTGTGTGTGTGTGTGTGTGTGTGAGAGTGTGAGTGAGTGTGTATGTGTGTGTGTGTGTGTGTCTGTCTGATGAGTGTGTGTGTGAGTGTGTGTGTGTGTGTGTGTGTGTGTGTAGAGAGAGTGTGCGTGAGTGTGTGTGTGTGTGTGTGTGTGTGTGTGAGAGTGTGAGTGAGTGTGTATGTGTGTGTGTGTCTGTCTGATGAGTGTGTGTGTGAGTGTGTGTGTGTGTGTGTGTGTGTGTGTGTGTGTGTAGAGAGAGAGAGTGTTATACTTGTAGTCATATTACTTTCTTTTGGTATTCCTGTTATTTATTAATTAAACAATTAAATTTAAAACAAGTTTGAAGAATTCAATAACTTCTTAAAATACTTACACACACACACACATATATATATATATATTTACACTGCCCTCCAAAAGTTTGGAAACACCCCAACCTTCCTAAACCTTCCAACAAGACAATGACCCCAAGCACACTTCCAAGCTGTGCAGATACTGTTTGGAGAGGAAACGGTCAGCTGGCATCATGTCTGTCATGGAATGGCCTCCACAATCACCCGACCTCAACCCAATGAGCTACTATGGGAGGAACTGGACCGTGATGTCCGTAAGAAGTGTCCAACCAGTGTGAATCATCTTTGGGCAATCCTTCAGGAGGCTTGGAGTAATATACAGGATCAAGTCAATGTTTGAATAAACTGACAGCTCGGATGCCCAGATTATACAGAGCTGTAATAAATTCAAATTTCAAATTCAAATTTTATTTGTCACATACATATACATACATAGTACGACATGTAGTGAAATGTATTGTACGACTGTCCAACAAATTGTCCAACAAAATTAGAAAAACCTCAAGTTTACAAAAATACAAATAGAAAAAGTACAGTAACCATATATACAGAATAAACTAGCAATAAAATAAAATAACAAATAGATATGAGAATAAAAAATAGAATATGATTCTATATAGATTCTATAAAAAGTAAAGTGTATGTCAGTGATAAAGTGTCCGTGTGCTGTGCTGTGCAGTAAAGTGTATAAGTGAGTAAAAGGATACTAAAGACAAAGACAAATGGTATGTAAGTCCCACTCATTTATCCTTCCGTACCTTCTACAAATTAGTGCAGATTGTACTTGAAAAATGTGCAAAGTGGAAGTGTGGGGTGATGTGATTAGAGTGGAGAGTGGTTTAGACTCCGAATGGCCTGCGGGAAGAAGCTCCTCCTCATTCTCTCTGTGTTCGCCTTCATGGAGCGGAAGCGTCTCCCTGAACGCAGCAGAGAAAAGAGTCCATTGTTGGGATGGCTGAGGTCCTTCACTATCTTCCTGGCCCTGGTCAGGCACCGCTTGCTGTAGATGTCCTGCAGGTTAGGGAGCTCGGTGTGAATGGTACGTTCCGCTGAAGCTGCTAATAGCTGCTAATGCTGGACATTTTGATGAATCGAAAAGTTTTTTCTATGTATAAACTGTTTATGCATATAAAACATTATATTAAAATATGTTTTCGTAGTTTGTGTTGTCCCTTATCAGTGCAAAATTATCACAAATTAAAAAGGATTCATGCCAATATGGTCCAAAACCCCTTTTTTTAGGGTGTTTCCAAACTTTTGGAGGGCAGTGTACTTGCTTAATTATTTGCATAATAATGTCATTTAAATGGAGTAATTACAGCAAATAAACTGCTGTAAGTTGTCATATTTCTCTTTTCTTTATCATTAATAGTAATTACCTTTAAATAAAAAAATTAAAAAACTCTTAACATCCAACTCAGAAATAATAATATCACAAATGTCACATTATTCGTCACCATGGTTTAGTGCAGAAAAATAACTAATTAATGTTTGTCAGATAAATTGAGGCAGAATCATGAGTCAGATATTTCCTAATGTCTTTTTCATGAGCTACAAACCATATTATGCATATTTTATCTTTGTTTTTATTCATATGTCCTTTCTAATGCCATGTTATTTCTTAAGTTTATTTTATTCCTGTGTTAATTGTATTCTGTGTACAGAGAGTTGATATTCCTCATATTCTTATAGCTGTAAATATCTGCTGTTGACAGTCATTATCACGTAGATGAAGGCTGATTCTGTTCCGTTTCATCAGGAGTTTAAGCTGATGTACGGGATGCTGTTCTCCATCCGCTCCTTCGTCAGTAAGATGAGTCCACTGGACATGTATCCTTCCTCTCATCAGCTTGTGTGTGTGTGTGTTTTTGTTTTTATATTCCGGTGGGGACTTAAGTCCCCAAGAGTCTGTGTGTATTCAGGCTTGTGTCACAGTGGGGACCTAAATTGAGGTCCCCACGGGTAAACAAGCTTATAAATCACACAGAATGAAGTTTTTTGAAAATCTAAAAATGCACAAAGTCTCCTGTGAGGGCTAAGTTTAGGTGTAGGGTTGGTGTAGGGCAATAGCACACACAGTTTGTTCAGTATAAAAACCATTACGCCTATGGGATGTCCCCACTTTTCACAAAAACAAACGTGCGTGTGTGTGTTTTCTCCTTGACTGAATGCTTCAGGAAAGACGGCTTTCTGGCGTTCCAGACCAGCCGTTATAAGCTGCATTATTATGAAACTCCAACGGGAATCAGACTGGTGATGAACACAGACCTCGGCGTTCCAAACTGCAGAGACACACTGCAGCAGATCTACAGCACTGTAAGAGACACACACACATACACACAGTACTCTAGTACTCTCTGTCTTTACTCTGGTAACTGTCTCTGATTGTGTCCATCTGCAGCTGTATGTGGAGTACATCGTGAAGAACCCGCTGTGTGTGCTGGGTGAGTCTCTCCAGAGCGATCTGTTCAACAGTAAACTGGACTCTTTCATCAGAGCCCTACCGTTCTTCAGCGCCCGCGCTGCCTGATCACAATAAAACATCAGCTTCTGTAAAATATCACTTTTCATTATTTGAAGACTCACAGAATTGATCAAAATAAATTATTCCTTTTTTTTTTTTATTTTAACTATGCGTGTTCTCGCGACTTGATGGCAATGACTTCACCAAGTTTCCTTTTACTTTGCCATTCATGTTCCTATTTATTGCTGTCATTTATTGCTGTTTAAAAACATCAGCGTTTGGAGATTTATTGCAGAATAATGTTCAAAGATGAATTTATGTGATGATTGAAATTAATAAAAAAATTTGCAGGATAAGTAACATGTTCAAGTCCAAATGATGAAAGCACTATATAAAGGAGACTTGACTTGTTTTGAAACAATGGTTATTTTATTTATTTATTAATTTTATTTGTTGATCTTTTCAACAGTGCCAACTGGGGTTCTAAACCATTTTCTTAAGCAAATCACAATAGTCCATCTTTCTTTTGTGTGAAAAGTGACAGTCTTGCCTTGGGGGAAATGGGGGAAAAATAATATTTGATCCCCGGCTTATTTTGTACGTTAGCACACTGACAAAGAAATGATCAAACTATCATTTTAATGGTAGGTTTATTTTAACAGTGAGATAAAATAACAACAACAACAACAAAAAATCCAGAAAAACGCATTTCAAAAAAGTTATAAATTGATTTGCATTTTAATGAGTCAAATAAGTATTTGACCCCTTCACAAAACATGACGTAGTACTTGGTGGCAAAACCCTTGTTGGCAATCACAGAGGTCAGATGTTTCTTGTAGTTGGCCACCATGTTTGCACACATCTCAGGACGGATTTTGTCCCACTCCTCTTTGTACATCCTCTCCAAGTCATTAATGATCTTCCAGTAACACAGTCCCGCAAATTAATCTATGCCGATGACATCTGCATTGGGACCCAACATCGGACATTTGACGAGGTCAAAAACATACTAAACAAGGACATGGATTTGATGGTGGACTTCCTCAGTAGGTGGCGACTCCAACCCAGTGCAACTAAGACGGTATCCAGTATCTTCCACCTCCACAATGCACAAGCCAAACGGGAGCTCAATATCTTCCTCAAGGGCCAGCGTATCAAACATGACCCAAACCTGACATACCTCGGCGTTACTCTGGACCGATCGTTAACATATGATCACCTGAAGAAGACAGCAGCCAAAGTCAGCTCTCAAAATAATCTACTCAGTAAACTGGCCAGCACAAGTTGGGGTGCAAGGGCCCAGACACTCAAGACCACTGCACTTGCTTCGTTTTACTCAACAGCAGAGTACTGTGCACCAGTCTGGTCAAGATCATCCCACACCAAGATAGTTCAGTTAAACACATCTATGCGCACAATCACTGGAACCCTATATTCTACTCCACTACCATGGCTGCCGGTTCTCAGCAACATACCACCACCACCACACCTCCGATGACAGGAGGCCACTGCCAAGTTGCTGACTAAAGTGCAAGCGAATGACAAGTTGCCACTCAACACAGACATCACACTGCATCCAGCAGCCCGCCTGTCATCGAGAAAACCTGTCTGGCTGGACCCGCCTCCAGAGGATATGAAAGCCAATTCGGCATGGAGTGATGAATGGGCAGCAACTGATGTTGTGAACCACTCCCTCGTAACTGAGCCATCAGTCTGTTCTCATTTAAGAGCATTTTTCGTATTTTGCAAATTATCTGCCAATGGTATAAGAAATGAAAAAAATATTCTTGTTTTCGTTTGCATTAAGATTATTTTTGTTACTATATGGCAGATGATTTTACATGTTACATGTAAAATGCACTTAAATGCACTTGTTTCCCCAACAAGACTAAATATCTTATATAATTTTTCATCTATAGAAAAGGCATCTTAACTAAAGAATTTTTAGATATTGTACTTGAAATAAAACAAAGATATCAGTAAGAAAAGCATTTTTGCAACATGAATGAATGAATGGGGTATTTAAACATTGCTTATGCTTTAATAAGTGCAAGGAGACCAAAAGAAACTCTGGGTTTACCAAAGAAATGCTGCTCCCGACCAGGGGTGTGTTTTCCAAAAGCATTGTTTGCTAACTATGGGTGCAAGTTCCATTGACCTCTATTGGTAACAAATGAACTTGAGACAATAGTTGCCTTTGGGAAATGCACCTCGGGTTAGGTTCTCAGAGTAAGTTACCACGGTAATTGACACTGAGTATTAGTTACCTCTCTTTCAGAAATGGGCTTGACTTACACTGCTTTCTTGGGTTTGACAAACCTCCCATTTTGAAATGGAAAATGTCTTGGGTTACGTATATAACCCCAGTTCCTCGAGGGAACGAGACGCTGTGTCCGAAGACGCTAGGGGAATTCCTCCAGCGTGACCGCGCTCTGATACAAGTGTAGTCTGTCCAAAGGATGGGCGAGATGGCCAGGAAGCATAAAAGCACATGCGGTGGAAGTATGGCTTCGAGACGCAGCGTCTCGTTCCGTCGAACTGGGGTTACATACGTAACCAAAGACGTTACTCTTCAGGAACTCGAGCTGCGCTAAGACGCTAGGGCAATGAGATACCTGCGCCGCTAGATTGACAAATCCCTGCCTAGTGTGTATGGAGCACAACTGGTGCGAGAGAAAAAGACCACAAGTGGCTAAAGTGGGCGGGGCCTGCGTTCTGAAGGCCAACTTGTGAGAAATGAGCCTTGATCCCCAGGAAAGGGGAGAGCAGAGGACTCGAGGCTATAGCATCCTGTATCCACTACATACTCCCTCAGCCTCTGGAGGAAACATGTAACTAGGGGGTGTCTACCCACTGATTGGCCACCAAGAGGGGTGCGGTAGGCCCGTAAAGCCGCCACTTCAGGGTGGATTGGGTTAAACCTGCAGAGGAACAGGCCTGCACAGACTCCAGAACTGTACCAATCAGTTGAGCTGGCAACCTCTGCACCATGAAGTGAGACTTCCACCTCAGTGCGTACCGTTTCCTCGCGCTCCGGCGAACGGAGGCCTCTAGAACTCTCTGAGCGAGAAGGCCTGACGACACTCGCCGAGCAGCCGAGCTCGCAGAACGGGGGCCTCAGCATGACGACTCTCGAAATGAGAGGAGGCCTCTATACTCCACACACTGGACGTCTTGTAAGGAGACTCACTTAGAGCCTACTACTCACAGATGCTGTCTGGACGGAGCTCTGGCGAGCGGGGGCCTCTAGAACTCTCTGAGCGAGAGGAGGCCTGACGACACTCGCCGAAACAGTCGAGGTCTTGGAGCGGAGACCTCTGCATGACGACTCTCTAGATCGAGAGGAGGCCTGTTACACTCCATACGCTGGAGATCTTGCAAGGAGACTCCCCTAGAGCCTACCACTCACATAGCTGCCCCCATGGAGCTCTGGCAAGCGGAGGCCTCTAAAACTCTCAGAGCGAGGGGAGGCCTGACGACACTCACTGACCAGTCGAGCTCTTGGAGCGGAGGCCTCAGCATGACGACTCTCGAATTGAGAGGAGGCCTACTACCCTCCACACACTAGACGTCTTGTAAGGAGAGTCACTTAGAGCCTACTAATCACAGATACAGTCCAGGCGGAGCTCTGGCGAGTGGAGGCCTCTAACACTCTCTGAGCGAGAAGAGGCCTGACGACACTCGCCAAAACAGCTGAGCTCTTTCTTTTCATCTGGTGTTATAAGGATGTGTTGTGCTCTATTGTTGACAATATGTTGTGTTTTGGAGTTGTTTTGAGCTAAATGTTGTTGTTTTTTTATGAAATCATTCATAACCTCTTGTTATGTTTTTTTAATTAAAAATTTTATCGAGAAATCTTGTTTGTATATATAAAAGAGGGTTTCAAAATCAAATCTCTCTCGGACACACTCGCTCTCGCTCTCTCTCTCTCTCTCTGTGCGCATGTACTGGGTGAGTGGATGGAGTGTTGATTGAGAGCGTGTGGCTGCTGTGTGAGGTACGAGTGGTCTTTACTTCTCTATCTTTGTTTTTTTTATTTTTTTTATTTATCTGTTTAGTTTATTGTTTTTTCTTTGTTTAACGTTGGTTTGTTTTTTTCTAAATAGAGGAGTGTTGTTTTTTAGCCAGGGCGTCTGCTCACATTTGTTTGAGCATGGCTGCCCTAGGCAGCGGGAGTTTTAATTCATTGACAAGGCGTCATGCCGTGAAAATAGATTCGAAATCTAGTGTTGAGGATTGTAGTTTAGCGGTGGGAGAGGTGGTTGGTTGTGAGAATGTTGTGTCAGATTCGAGAATGAATGGCGCGGTTGTTGTGTTTATGAAAACTATTGAGTTGGCGAACATCGCGGTTGAAAGTGGAGTCGTAATTGACAATGCGTTTGTTTCGGTGCTACCGTTGTCCATGCCGTCAAAGAAGGTTATCCTGTCAAACGTACCGCCTTTCATTAAAAATGAGGTGCTTGCACAAATGTTAGAGCGATACGGTAAATTAGTCTCACCAATAAAAATGATTCAAATTGGCTGTAAATCACCATTATTAAAACATGTAGTGTCGTTTAGACGCTTTGTGTTTATGGTGTTAAAGGATAACCGAGAAGAGTTGGACTTAACGTTTAACTTTAAGCACGATGAATTCAATTATGTGATTTTTGCCACAACCAATAACAGGAGATGCCTTAGTTCACGAGTTCACACTTACATATAATAATAACGGAGCAAGTTTATGCGTATTTGGCGTGCTGTCCAGGGGGAGGGCTCCGAGCTCGGTAATCATTCCCGAGCCCGGGGTACTCCCCTCGACCGGGGAGAGGGTACGAGCTCGGCATTTAGCCCGGACCCAAAGTGCCCCCCCCCTGAGTGCTCCTCCCTGTGCTGGGGTAGGACCGGCTGTGGTGAGGAGTCGGGGTGGTGGAGGGATGTCGGAAGACGAGAGATAATGACGGTAAGACTGCTTGGTTATTTATAGGGATTCTCTCTCGTGCTGATTGGATAAGTGGTGTGATTGCTGATGATGAATTGGCCGTGTTAATTATCTGCGCGTGCTCCTCCCGAAATTTGTTAATAAAACATCACTTCACGAGTTCACACTTACATATAATAATAACGGAGCAAGTTTATGCGTATTTGGCGTGCTGTCCAGGGGGAGGGCTCCGAGCTCGGTAATCATTCCCGAGCCCGGGGTACTCCCCTCGACCGGGGAGAGGGTACGAGCTCGGCATTTAGCCCGGACCCAAAGTGCTCCCCCAAAATGCTATTATTGCAGGACAGCAGCCGAAGAGGGGCTTGATAACCCCCCAAAAACTTGCATGGCTTAGGCCGAAGGGATGCTGGATACTGCTGTGGTAGTGGTATTTCTGTGGAATCTGGAAGTAGAGATGAGAGGGAGGTAGAGATGCAGGCTCCTGCGGGAGCAGTCACTGCTGCGGCAGTGGAGGAATAGAAAAAGGCTCCTGCGGGAGCAGTCACTGCTGCGGCAGTGGAGAAATATAGAAAAGGCTCCTGCGGGAGCAGTCACTGCTGCGGCAGTGGAGAAATATAGAAAAGGCTCCTGCGGGAGCAGTCACTGCAGCGGCAGTGTGGAAATACAGATAGGCTCCTGCGGGAGCAGTCACTGCGGCGTCAGTGGGGAAATACAGATAGGGCTCCTGCGGGAGCAGTCACTGCTGCGGCAGTGGAGAAATATAGAAAAGGCTCCTGTGGGAGCAGACACTGCAGCGGCAGTGGGGAAATACAGATAGGCTCCTGCGGGAGCAGTCAGTGCTGCGGCAGTGGAGAAATATAGAAAAGGCTCCTGCGGGAACAGTCACTGCTGCGGCAGTGGAGAAAATATAGAAAAGGCTCCTGCGGGAGCAGTCACTGCAGCGGCAGTGGAGAAATATAGAAAAGGCTCCTGCGGGAGCAGTCACTGCAGCGGCAGTGGGGAAATACAGATAGGGCTCCTGCGGGAGCAGTGACTGCTGCGGCAGTGGAGAAATATAGAAAAGGCTCCTGCGGGAGCAGTCACTGCAGCGGCAGTGGGGAAATTACGGATAGGGCTCCTGCGGGAGCAGTTACTGCTGCGGCAGTGGAGAAATATAGAAAAGGCTCCTGCGGGAGCAGTCACTGCAGCGGCAGTGGGGAAATACAGATAGGGCTCCTGCGGGAGCAGTCACTGCTGCGGCAGTGGAGAAATATAGAAAAGGCTCCTGCGGGAGCAGTCACTGCAGCGGCAGTGGAGGAATATAGAAAAAGGCTCCTGCGGGAGCAGACACTGCAGCGGCAGTGGAGAAATATAGAAAGGCTCCTGCGGGAGCAGACACTGCAGCGGCAGTGGAGGAATATAGAAAAAGGCTCCTGCGGGAGCAGACACTGCAGCGGCAGTGGAGAAATACAGCTGGGCTCCTGCGGGAGCAGTCACTGCTGCGGCAGTGGAGGAGTACAGACAAGGCTGAATGTAGTGCTGTTGGAATGAATGGAGTGGGGATGGGCCATTGAAGGTGGATATAGGTGATGTTAAGAGGGGTTGGCTATGGAGGGTCTGAAGTTCGGGTTCCCAGGGACGTATATCATTAAAGGGGTTGGCCGATTAGTGTTTGGTGAGCTTCCTTGATGGAATATAGCTTTTGAAAGCTTCTGACGACCAGTGACCAAGTGCTTGAATCTGCTGCTGGAAAAGGCCTTTATGGGCCGCTGTGGTTGCTGCGCCTATTCGGAACGAATGGCTGGAAAAGTTTTCGGCTGGGGTACCAGATAGGAGCAGGACTGACTTAAGGTGCTTTTGGAACCAGAAGCGAGTGACGGGGCGGTTGGAGTCGTCTGTAAACAGGGGGTCGGATGGGAGTTTGGCCTGTGATTTCCTGAGGTGGAGGAAAGCTAGGAGGGCTTGGTATGGTAATATGGGCGATAGGAGGTTAAAGATGTAAACAAAGTGGCCTTCTTTGACTGGTCTGTTTTACTTGCTTAATGAAGTAAGAGATAGTTTCATCGTCCAGCACCGCTAGATCAGAAATGGTGGGGTGACTTTTTTACTAGATAATCAAGCGGGCGTGAGCTGGTGGATTTGGACGGAGATGATTCTGGGCAGGGGGGAATGGATGGGTTGGTGAAGGGGCATAAAGTGGTGGAGTGGGAATTAGATCGGCGGACCGCACATGTAATGTTACGGCGGCCTAAAAATATTCTGTTATGGAGTTCGGTGTCCAGGGCTCCCCAGTAAGGGGCTTGATTCCGCTGGGCTACTCGAATGGCGCATTTAGCTGCAAATAGTTTATGGTACGTATAGAAGTGGGAGCCTCCGTATGATAATGCGAGTTCGGCAACTATCGCGAGATAGTTGCCGAGCTCGCGTCTTCTGTGGGGAAATTCGGTGCAAATAACTTCCGTTTAGCGGTTGGAAGTGATCGTGAATTCGGTGAATGATAAGATACGTGACGGGTTGTTAGCTGTGTTCTTTAAAGTGACGGAAGATTCATCAATTCGGCGATCAGCGGATGGAGGTGAAATTGGTGACAAAAAGGAAAAAAGGTCTATATCCGCACCTGACAAGATCTGTGTCCTGATGGAGTTGGCTACGGGGCTGGTTCCAGTGCGAGCACATTGGCGGGATGGGTAGGGGTGTGGCTGAAGAAAGTGAGAATGGACCTCGGGAGGAAGGAAGGGAAAGTTAGCCGCCAAGCAGCTAGCGGAGGCATGCTTGTGCTTGGGAAACTTCGAGGATTGGAGGAAAGGGAGGGGAAGAAAGGGGGAAAGGTGGGCGCTGGGGCTTGCGCTGTTAGCGGCTGCGTGCTTGCGCTTGGGTAAGCTCGGTGAGCGGAGGAAAGGGAGGGGAAGAGAGGGGGAATGGCGGGCGCCGGGGCTTGCACCGTGGTTAGCGGAGGCATGCTCGCGCTTGGGTAAGCTCGGTGAGCAGAGGAAAGGGAGGGGAGGAGAGGGGGAATGGCGGGCGCCGGGGCTTGCACCGTGGTTAGCAGAGGCGTGCTTGCGCTTGGGTAAGCTCGGTGAGCGGAGGAAAGGGAGGGGAAGAGAGGGGGAATGGCGGGCGCCGGGGCTTGCACCGTGGTTAGCGGAGGCATGCTCGCGCTTGGGTAAGCTCGGTGAGCAGAGGAAAGGGAGGGGAGGAGAGGGGGAATGGCGGGCGCCGGGGCTCGCACCGTGGTTAGCGGAGGCATGCTCGCGCTTGGGTAAGCTTGGTGGGCAGAGGAAAGGGAGGGGAAGAGAGGGGGAATGGCGGGCGCCGGGGCTTGCGCAGATTGCGGAGGCATGCTCGCGCTATACGTGGTGGGGCTGCTCAGTGTTGCCAACTTCTTTCGATGGAAAGTAGCTAAGCCAGTTTGAAAGTCGCTAAATGTCGCCAGATGACGTCATGCGCTAATTAGCATATTCGTGACGTCATCACGTCATATTGCCTTTACATTTGTTTGTCTCTCTGTGCTCATACTGTATTTTAATGCAGCCAAATTCTGAATAAACTGTTTTTCTTTATATATATTTTACTGTTTATGTTGTCAGTCAACGGGATAAATATGAAATAGTGACTGAAACGCAGCCCTTTAAGGATACATAACCATATGTATGGTTATGTAAGCTCTCCCTCCTAAGAAGTTAGTCTGCACAAAAATCCTGATTTATAATTGGGCCGTCGTCTGATGAAATCAAATAATACACACAAGATAAGACGAGACAATGCCTGTGCTGTGATTTCGGCTATATTTGTATGTAAAATTAGAGAAGCAACATAATATCTATTTGAACTGAACGCGCTGCTTACTGAACAGAGCAGATACAGAGAAAGAGGTGCGTGCGCGCTGACCTCGCGCTGTTGCGGCAGTACCAGCGATCGCGAAGACTCGCTAAGTTAGTCAAAGTTGCTAAATTGGCAACACTGGGGCTGCTGGCCATGGGTAGGGGAGGGGATTGGGAGTGGGGCGGGGCGGGGCGGGGCGGGGCCGGGGCTTTGGGTGGTTCCTCGCCGCTAGCGGAGGTGTGCTCGCTCTGACGTGGCGGCTTGTGCTAGCTCGGTGGCTCGAGGTGGAGGGTGGGGGCTGGTGGCAGCGGCAGCGGCATCCGAGGTGCGGCCTAAACTTGCTGAAGGCCTTCTGGTGCGGCCTAGTGGCCGGAGGCCCGTCCCAGAGGGAGTGGTTCTGGTCGTGAATAGGGAACGCCGCGGCCCTGGCTTGTTTTAGTCACTGCTTGGACAGAGGTGAAGAGTTTGAAGGCTCCCCGGACTGAAGAGAAGCGTAGAAGGTGAGGAGATCCGCTTTGTAGAACGACTTGAAATGATGATGCTGGCGCTGGTGAGTACCTGGCGAAGTCCTGCCACGGTCCAATTTCCACGGCTGGGGCGTAAGAAATGGCTGACGTGAAGGAGGATGCTGGACAAGGTGGATGACGCCTTGAAGATGCAGGTGATGGCGTGCCTCGACGCCTGGATGTATGAGCGGGTGCTGCGCGGGAAAGCCGGCGGCCCAGTGTTGCAGCCGTGGGCTCGAATGTGATGTCCTGCGAAGCGCTGGTGCAGAGGACGACTGCTGGTGGTGCAGGAGGATCCGTGGTTTCCAAGGAATTTTGTTTGCGAAAAGTTCTGTCTCTGACATGATTTCTTCGATTGGGTGTGCCAATGTCGGAAGACGAGAGATAATGACGGTAAGACTGCTTGGTTATTTATAGGGATTCTCTCTCGTGCTGATTGGATAAGTGGTGTGATTGCTGATGATGAATTGGCCGTGTTAATTATCTGCGCGTGCTCCTCCTGAAATTTGTTAATAAAACATCACTTGTGGGGAAATAGGACACTTCGTGAGGGCTTGCCCGAAAAAAGAAGAAAAAATCTATAATGTTCCGTCGGTCTCAGTTGAAAAGGCAGGTGAAGAGGAGGTAGTACAAGCTGTTAGTGAGGAATTGCTTACAACAGCTAGTGTAGTTGGAGGAAATAATGCACAAAAATGTGCAGATGTAAACCAAACTGATCTATCAGGTGATGCAGCAACTTCGAAGCAAATGGGTGATGAAAGACAAACTGTGGTTGAGATGGAGGAAGATTCTGTATCTGATAAGATGCAGTCACTTAATGGATCAGGTGATAAGCAGAATTCAGACAAAAATCAAGACATGGAGATGGTAGGAGATCATTGTTTATTGGAAGAACAGGATGAGTGTGTTTTTAAGACACCACAAAAGAGAAGAATGAAACAGCATCATTACAGTAAACCAAAAAGAATGGATAAAGTGGATTTGAGTCAAACTGATACTGAGAGTGAAACTGATCTTTCTGAGTGTAACATTTAATTTGATCAATCTCAAGATGAGTTACCAAATCAATCCTACAATGTAGATGATATTAAACTTTTTTTGAGAGTGACTAAGAATGCAAGAAATGTACGCATCACTGAATATTTTCCTGATTTGGAGCAATTTGCTGAGAAAGCAAAAATTTTCAGGAGTGAAGGTCTCTTTTCTGATCAAGAGATTTATAGGTTGAAAAAAATTCTTACCAAAGTTAATGTACAGTTAGGGACTAATGGTGGTAATGAAAAATAGTAGGAGTATATTTCTATGAGATGAGTTTCTATTGGTGTTTCTTGTTTATCCTTTTCTCCTCCTTGATGAGAGAATTTCATATTGCTTCTCTCAATTTGAATGGAGCACGAGAAGGAAAGAAGAGATTTGAATTATATGAGTTAATTAAGATAAAAATAAATAGACATTTTGTTCGCACAAGAAACACATAGTGATGATTTGAATGAAGCTGATTGGACAAGTGAATTTGATGGGTTATCCATTTGTAGCCATAACACATCTTTAAATGGAGGGGTTGCTATCCTGTTCTCAAAGAACTTTATTCCAGTTTCCTATCAAGTTGAAGAAATTGTAAAGGGAAGATTATTGAAGATAAGAGCTCAATTTGAAAATCAGTTTTATGTTTTTTTATGTATCTATATTCCCACCAATGCAGTTGAAAGAATGGGTTTTTTAAATATATTATGTAAAGCAATAAGTGATTGTAACATCGAAGATTTGTTTTTAATAGGAGGGGATTTTAACTGTACAGAAAATTCCTCTGATAGGAATCATGCTGAGCCCGATATGGCTTCTCGAAAAAGACTTATTCAATTAATAGAAATGCATGATTTAATAGACATATGGAAAAATTTTCATAAGATACAGAGGCAGTATACTTGGTGTCATTCATATAATAATATGTTGTCGTTAGCAAGGTTGGACAGATTTTATGGTTTTAGTCATCAACTTAATATTTTCAGAGTGTTTTATTGTTCCAGTCAGTTTTTCGGATCATAGTTTAGTGCAGTGTTTTTTAACTTTGGGATCCATAAAACATAAGAGTCCGTTGTGGCATTTTAATAATAGTTTATTAACTATTAAGGATATTTTTAAGTTTTTCTGGAATGAATTTAGAACCAGAAAGTCTGATTTCCAGTCCTTGCAGCAGTGGTGGGACTTCGGTAAAATACAAATTAGACAATTGAGTCAACAGTACCCAGTCAACAATTTGATCTCACAATGATGTCACTATGAGCTCACAATATTCTCATGGTGTGGTCACAATGTGTGTGTCACAGTGAACTAAAAGTGTAACCACACAGCGCTCTCACTGTGTGCTCATACTTTGTTCACAACATGAGGTCACTGCACACTCACTGTGCGCTCATACTGTGGTCACTGTGCGCTCATACTGTGGTCACTGTGCGCTCATACTGTGGTCACTGTGCGCTCATACTGTGGTCACTGTGCGCTCATACTGTGGTCACTGTGCGCTCATACTGTGGTCACTGTGCGCTCATACTGTGGTCACTGTGCGCTCATACTGTGGTCACTGTGCGCTCATACTGTGGTCACTGTGCGCTCATACTGTGATCACTGTGCGCTCATAATGTGATCACTGTGCGCTCATAATGTGGTCACTGTGCGCTCATGCTGTGGTCACTGTGCGCTCATGCTGTGACCACTGTGCGCTCATGCTGTGGTCACTGTGCGCTCATGCTGTGGTCACTGTGCGCTCATGCTGTGATCACTGTGCGCTCATGCAGTGGTCACTGTGCGCTCATGCTGTGATCACTGTGCGCTCATACTGTGGTCACTGTGCGCTCATACTGTGGTCACTGTGCGCTCATACTGTGGTCACTGTGCGCTCATACTGTGGTCACTGTGCGCTCATACTGTGGTCACTGTGCTCTCATACTGTGACCACTGTGCGCTCATACTGTGACCACTGTGCGCTCATACTGTGGTCACTGTGCGCTCATACTGTGGTCACTGTGCGCTCATACTGTGGTCACTGTGCGCTCATACTGTGGTCACTGTGCGCTCATACTGTGGTCACTGTGCGCTTCTTTTCAGCCTGGTGTTGGCATTGGACACAAAAATTTCAACTTGGCGAATACATTCAGCTTCTGGTGTAGTTATTGTGACGACTTTTTGCTTCTTCACCTCTATTTCATTGTGTGTTTGAAAAGACCTGACACATCCTAAAAACACAAAGAGCAAGGTGTTAACATTACATTTTCTGTAGCAACGTTCAGATGCACAAACCACAACTTATAGACTTACTTTTCAAACATGTCAGGAGCACAGGTGGCAACACCTTCTTCCCATCTTTCCCCGTTCGGTTATACAGACAGAGAACATCGTCTGTCGCCATGCTTTTTAAACTCTGTCTCACCATCTCACCTATATTGGAGCTGCCGTGAGTATGGATGAGATAGTGTACCTGACAAAAACATACATAATATTGTTATGATTAAAATATACCAGGCTTCAACATTTCATTTACATGGTATCTGCTGCAAAAAATTTATCAATTAAACTGTGGCTTTGTTGTAAAAATAAATGTAAGATTTATATAGTAGTACTAACATAAAGCTCTCGATAATTTTTGTCTTCTTCAGGCCTCTGACAGAAGGCTTCAAACGTTTCAAAGCTGGAGCACTGTTGTTGTTTAAAAAGTTCCTCATGGGCATCTTCATCTGCCCGCTTCATGAGAACAGACTTAACTTTTGCCAAGTCGTTCATGATGACAGCTTGCCTCTGTTCCAACATTTGAACTTGTTGGAGAATCTTAGTATTCAGATCTGAAAATTTTTAATAATTAGATTCTTAATTAGCCAAGGATGTTTTATTTCTGTAGAATTAAATAATGTCTAATTGATATATCACATACCAAACAATTTCTCCATGGTGACTTTGCATTTTGTTTCCTTTGGTTCCTTCCCTGTTATAAAAATTACATACATAAGGTCAGTTAAATTGCATTTATATAAATCAATTATATTGTTTATATAATAGTTTTTTCTAAATCAATTAAACTGATTTTTTCCTTAATCGTTTTATCCACAATGCACATGTAGGTGGTTCAGAGTTATAATTTAATTGTGGGGACATTTGGTACAATGTCACAAAAAAAACAAAAAAAAACCACAATAAATCCCTTATGGAAAACAGTTATAACTCACCTGAAGAAGCAGAGCTTTTGGGATGATCATCCTCATGCATTGCCACATTTCCCTGAAGAGTATCTGTGAGACAGACCATGCAGATGACACAAAATTCTCTTATAAGTTACTTTGTGATAGGCATGTGTTGAAGTGAATATCTATTGTCTCACCTAAGAATACTGGGTTTGGCTGGCTTGAGTTGAAATAACTCTTATCAGGGCTTTGTGTTATCATCCAGACAGTCACCTGAACAATGTGAATTTGAATGATCAAATTAGCTTCACCAGATTCAATTTAAGTAAAAAAAAAAAGTTTTTGATACTCACCAGATGTTTTGACACACAGAACTTTCTGAATAAGTGGACTCTTGTCTATTTTCAAGAAAATACATAAGACATTCAAAAACTGCAAAGAAAATTATAAAGCTGATTATGCTAAGTTCCTTAGAGAAGTTAAAACACAAGCTTACCATGGTATATGGGAGTTTTGGCCAGCTGAACATTCTTTGTCTTCAGACCAACTCGCTTCATTATGTTTCTTGACTTCTTTAAATGCACATCATCTGTTTAGCACATGAAAATAAGTATGATCACCTAATCTTTTGCCATAACAAACCTTCAATGTATACACATCCCCAATTGTAAGTCGCTTTGGATAAAAGCGTCTGCCAAATGACTAAATGTAATGTAAATGTAAATGTACACACCTGGTATCCTGGTTTGCACTGGAATTTCTTTAGAAGTCATGTGATGTTGTTGAAGATCGTGAAATTCTGAGAGGAAGACATAGAAGTAAGTGGCTTAATGTACATTAATACATGAATGCATGGGTTTTCAAACTGAGGTCAGGGGACCCACAACAGGCCTCCAGAGGGTTGTAAGGGTCTTCAAAAAATTAATACAAAACAGACAAAGCAGAAATATTAATGTATTCAAACATTGTTAGTCACATTTTTCAGTTCTTGATAGATACATTTTTCCTGAAGTGTTTATATTTGTTTTGTATTTGTAAGGCAGTCTTCTTTGTAAAGCTTCTATAAAACTAATACATTTGAACTAAAAATGTTTATCTTCAGGTTTACATGCCCAACATTACTCTTAAGTATGAATTTAAAAGTTTGTTTTTTATTACAGGAAAGGGGTCCTTAGCTAAAGGTTCATCATATATGGTGGGTTTTGGCAATATAAAGTGTAAAAACCTCTGCATAGTAACACATTATACACACCATAATACATGGATTTATCTTTTGTATATGTGTGTACAGTATATGTTTAAATCACCTGAGAAAGCAGAGCTTTTGGGATCATCCTCATCTTTTTTCCCACTTCTCTGAAGAGTATCTTTAAAGACAGATCATGCAGAAGATCATACAGATCATTTAATAAAAAATAATTTTATTAAATAAAAGTTTAGTTAAAAAGTTAAAACACTCTCACACTGAACTTTCTGAATGAGTGGAATATTGACTAATGTTCAAAAGAAGAAATAAAATAATCAAATATTTATTGAAAAAATAAATAAAAGTGCTTTAGAGAGTTCAAAGTTCTTCATAAAAGTTAAAACAGGCTAACCATGGTATATGGGAGGTTTGGGCAGTGGAACATTTCTTGACTTCAGACCAGATTGCTTCACTTCCTGACTGCTTCAAGTTAATATCTGTTTAGTACATAAAAATAAAGAATGATCACAGAGTTATGCCTAAATTGTTTTCTGCATACCAATAATTTCAATATATACAATATATACAGACCTTCACAGGAAGATGTCTCTGATTTGATGTCACTTTCATCACAGAGCTTATTTTTCCTTTTTCTCTTCTCAGGTAATTCCACAACTGCAGGGTCTCTCATTGAATAAGTAATTGAGTCCTCTGCTGCGGAGACCCCAGTTGTGTAATCTGAGATGTATTGATTTGCTTGATCATAGTCTCCTGTTAGTGGGAAATTTATGTATACTATGTGTATAATGGAAATTCAGTCAACTATTTATTCATCATAGAATAAATAAATATATTATGATTAGCAAATTTATAAGACCACCTATCATAATAAAGAGAAAATAAATATTTTAGAAATCTGTAAAATACTTATTTAAAACTAAAAAATTGTCTTATATTAGACATATAACAAACTGAAACAACTTGAATTTGTGTTCTTATACCCAAATTTCAGCCACAGATTAAACTATTCTCAGAAGTCACAAATTAATCAAGCGTAACATTTAACTATTAAAACCTATTTTTCTATTATGGACTGTAAGTACATAACTGTAATTGGGCATAATAAATATAAGTATAAATAAAATAAATATAAATATATTGAAATATAAGTTAGTAATGTTGTAACGATCTGACATAACAGGCCTAACAATTCACAAATACTGATATGCAAACTAGCTGCAGCTAGCCATCTGCTGTGATTACTGAAGCCAGGTAAAATGGCTGGTGCACATGTAGCATGTGTGAGCAGTACTCTGCTAAAAAAAAAGACCAGACCAAATTGCATATCTAAATTATAATATCATCTGAAAGTATGTAAATAGCCCACTCACCATTTCTGCAGTGTAACAATTCCTTGCACAACTTTTTCTTCGTCTTCTTTACATGTTTTATGGTGGTTGGAAAACCAGCTTAGATGGTGAATTTACCACCGCCAACTGGACAGGAGTGTGAAGCATTCACAAATGAGCTCACGCTGTACTCACATGGTGAGGATCACAGTATGAGGATTGTGTGATCTCACTGTGACCATCGCATGATCTCACGTGTTGACTGGGATATGTATAAATATATATTGTAAGGTAATTATTAAATCTTAAGCATTACAATTTTTTGCAGTCATTAGGACCAGACCCAGAATTCGCACCTGATATGTTTGATGAATGTTCAGGCACAAGTTTATGCAGCAGCTCAGAATTTCTGTAAAAAAACAAACAAACAAACAAACAAAAAAAAGAGTCAGATTACATATAAAGTGTTCAGATTAAACTTTATAAATGTTTTTGCTCATAATAATCCCCACCACGGTAAAACAAGTACTTTCATACTGCATATATATGCTTCTAAAATTAATTCACTCTAAAAATTGAACCTGCTCTTGTGCAGCAGACAGATTAGGCCTCCATTCAAGAACAAAACATGATGCACTTACATTTTACGGCTTTCTCTTATGTATCTAAAGTGTTTTTCTGTGTCAGAGCTTCCCACACGGCAGTGTTACCACAAGATAAATATTATTATTAAATTCAGCAGTGGAAACTTAAACTTAGCAGGTGCTATAACAGCATGCTCAGTTTGATTCACAAACAAAAAATTTAAGTGAATGAAATCAGAGAGTCACTCGTATAGATATTTATGGCGCCAGCAGAGGAGTCGACTCCTATGATTCAATAGCAATCACTCGTTGAAAAAGACGATCGAATGAATTCAACTTATTAAAATTTAATTAGCTAACATTGGATACATTGGATGCACTGGATACAGCTCATAGTTTTTTTTATATAAAAGAACATTTTTTTCTAAAGAGACCGTGCCTAACAGTTAGGCCTAACGTTACTCATCAACACTCAATATATCAGTATGCAATCATCTTAAACCTCCTAATAGAAACTATCTAAATACTCTTCGTGGCATTTAAAACATCAAACAACACACGACTGAATATTAAATAAATTAACTTACTTTTTGCAACTGTGTCCACCGAAATCTCCTCAGGATTAACCGCCAGATCTTTCTCTCAGGCGCTGATCTCTTCATTCTAGCAGCGGCCCGCCGGAGACTAAACTAACTTGGGCCAGAGAAAGAGACACTAAACTAACTCAGACCAGAGATAGAGACACTAAACTAACCCGGGCCAGAGATAGAGACACTAAACTAACTCGGGCCAGAGATAGAGACACTAAACTAACCCGGGCCAGAGATAGAGACACTAAACTAATTCAGACCAGAGATAGAGACACTAAAGTAACTCAGACCAGAGATAGAGACACTAAACTAACTCAGACCAGAGATAGAGACACTAAACTAACCCGGGCCAGAGATAGAGACACTAAACTAACTCAGACCAGAGATAGAGACACTAAACTAACTCAGACCAGAGATAGAGACACTAAACTAACTCGGGCCAGAGATAGAGACACTAAACTAACCCGGGCCAGAGATAGAGACACTAAACTAACTCAGACCAGAGATAGAGACACTAAACTAACCCGGGCCAGAGATAGATACACTAAACTAACTCGGGCCAGAGATAGAGACACTAAACTAACCCGGGCCAGAGATAGAGACACTAAACTAACTCGGGCCAGAGATAGAGACACTAAACTAACTCGGGCCAGAGATAGAGACACTAAACTAACTCGGGCCAGAGATAGAGACACTAAAGTAACTCGGGCCAGAGATAGAGACACTAAACTAACTCGGGCCAGAGATAGAGACACTAAACTAACTCGGGCCAGAGATAGAGACACTAAACTAACCCGGGCCAGAGATAGAGACACTAAACTAACTCAGACCAGAGATAGAGACACTAAACTAACTCAGACCAGAGATAGAGACACTAAACTAACCCGGGCCAGAGATAGAGACACTAAACTAACTCAGACCAGAGATAGAGACACTAAACTAACTCGGGCCAGAGATAGAGACACTAAACTAACCCGGGCCAGAGATAGAGACACTAAACTAACTCAGACCAGAGATAGAGACACTAAACTAACTTGGGCCAGAGATAGAGACACTAAACTAACTCGGGCCAGAGATAGAGACACTAAACTAACTCAGACCAGAGATAGAGACACTAAACTAACTCAGACCAGAGATAGAGACACTAAACTAACCCGGGCCAGAGATAGATACACTAAACTAACTCGGGCCAGAGATAGAGACACTAAACTAACCCGGGCCACTAACTCGGGCCAGAGATAGAGACACTAAACTAACTCGGGCCAGAGATAGAGACACTAAACTAACTCGGGCCAGAGATAGAGACACTAAACTAACTCGGGCCAGAGATAGAGACACTAAACTAACCCGGGCCAGAGATAGAGACACTAAACTAACCCGGGCCAGAGATAGAGACACTAAACTAACTCAGGCCAGAGATAGAGACACTAAACTAACCCGGGCCAGAGATAGAGACACTAAACTAACTCAGACCAGAGATAGAGACACTAAACTAACCCGGGCCAGAGATAGAGACACTAAACTAACCCGGGCCAGAGATAGAGACACTAAACTACACCGAGTGTGGACCTGCCATGCGTACAACAGCTTTCAGCCGAGATCGGCCCAGATAGAAAAAGCCGTCTGTCAGCCAGAAGTGTTTTGTAGAGTCGGTGCGGCTCTGGCCCATTATCTTCTCACCGATGCCGAGACTGAGCCGACAGTGCCGCATTTCAGCCAGAATCGGCCCGAGTGTGCTTGCTATCTGCGCAACAATTCCAGGATTACATCGACAAAATAATCTCATGGCCAGACATATTATCACACTACCACGAGTTAATATGTTGTGGCCATGACAAAACTAGCCTAAGTGAACCGAACATATCCCCTCCCGGTCGCAGTAAATGCTTCGTTCGACTTTTCGGAAATCATCTACTCTTCCCTGTGGATGACCTCTGACTTACTTTTTGTACGATCTGAATTTCTGTGCTTTGAATTTTAAATATTGAATTTGATGTTCCGAATTTCTTCTTCATCTTGAAAACTTGAAGCTGTATTTTTTAAAACTGGATATTTGCATTCAAAGAATTCAGAACAAAAAATCCGCTGTTTGAAAATACATGTCTATTAAAAAACTGCCATAAAAAAAATCAGTTATTTAATTTCAAATGTTCATTATTCAATTCAGAACTATATTAAATTCCACATTATATTCAGTTTTGTTAAATGACACCTGTCAATAATTAAAATTTACACAATTCAAATTCAAATAGTTTTGTCATATTATAAGCTCCATACACCCTTAGCCTTAATGAGCCTGTAGTCTCCTGGGCATGCTGTAAACCAGGTTCATACAAACCTGAACTCGGTCTGAATAATTTTTTGTCCCAAATTTTTTATCAATTCTGAGAAGTTTGGCTTGAAACCTGAGAGACCCAGTGCTCCTACTGAACCCCGAAGCAAGAGACCTCAAGTTCCCCTCTCCCAGTTAAGTTTCTTCTTTTCAAAGAACCGTTCAAAGCCTGAAAAACCTGGAGCTCTGAGATTTTTTCACTTCCATCTGAAAACTCCAGCTCGAAACCTAGTACTCCTTTGCAACAACACTTTAAGCTAGAGACCCCAAGTTCTCTTCTCCCAGTTTAATCAAGTGTTTTCTTCAAGAAACCTAGTGCTCCCATGGGACTCCATTCCACTCCATCTGAAAAGTCTAGCTCTACTTCCTCTGAGAAGCATAGCTCTAAACCTGAGACCTAGTGCTCTTCTGGAACACCGTTCTAAGCTAAAGACCCAAAGTTCTCCCATGCTCGTGAAATCAAACATTCTCTTAAAGCCCAGTTCTAAACCTGTGAAACCTGAACAAGCTCATATTCCCATGAAATCCAGTTTCTCCATCCCCACTGAACTACCCAGTTCCTCTTTCCCCACTGAGAAACCCGGTCAAGTATCCCCTTTTCAAACAACCATTCTAAGCCTGAGAAACCTGGGGCTCTGATGAGACTCCCCCCCTCCCCCTCTTTTTCATTTCCATCTGAAAAATCTAGCTCTAAACCGGAGTAACTTGGTGCTCAAATGCAACAGCACTTTAAGCCAGAGACCCCAAGTTCATTCTCTTAAAGCTAAATTCTAAACCTATGAAACCTAGTTTTCTTTTTGGAACCTAATTCTTCCCTTCCATCTGACAGGTCTAGCTCTCTCCCCACTGAAAAACCCCGTTCTAATCCTGAATGACTCAGTTCCTCTTTCCTCACTGAGATTTCTAGCTTTCCTCCCTCTGAGAAATCTAATTATAAAACCAAACAACCTAGTGCTCATATGGAGCTGGGTTATCCGATACCACCTTTGAAGCCCAGCATTAAACCTGAAAGAAACTGACGTTCTAAGGATGTCCAGCTCATCTCTCCCATCCAAGATGTTGACTTATCGATGTAAGAGATCCAGTTTCCTGACTAGGGACTCTTAATTTGTATCTGGAATTCAGTTCTCCCCCGTTCACACAAATGCTGATTCTGGAAGAACAAGCCATTCACGTGTTGATAATTTTAAAATTGAGTGTGCCCATGTTTTTGCGTGCCACAGTACAAAATAAAATCAGTTTGTTTTGGAATGCTTTGCATTGTGACTGATCCTTTTTCAGTATTAAACTAAAGTTATTGGCTGGTTCTTTTGAGTCAAAAGCCTGTCTCAAATGGTGTTGAACAAATTTGTTTTGGTGCAAAACCAAACAAATCCAAAACACTTTAGATTGGGTTCAGTGGCCTTCTGTCAATTCAGGGCTTGCTTTATCTCTGAGTACATGCATCTAAATGTGACATTTACTGCAAAAACATGGTGAGTGCATGGATCTTCTCCAATAGAAATTCTGAAAAAATGAATTAAACTTATACAGCATGAAGAAACACTGATTTTGCAAGAATATGAAATTCAGCACATTCTCTTAATTTTAGACTCAGTTTGAGACAGCCAAAGATGAATTTACAGCATCTAGACTCCCCATTAACAAACAATACACATGCCCATTCATGCACTGGTAGTTATGTTGAGGTTTACCATCGCGTTTCCAAAATACAATGACTTAACACTTTTAAATTGTTGGAAGGAATTGTTCAAAACAGACCTCAAACCCTATACGGAAAAACTAACTTGTAACTTAACACTTGTCCATATTAAGGGTTGCACCGACTAGTCGACTTCAGTGCTCTGCCATGACGCTTTAAGTTAATGTGGACTAGTTGCTGGTCCTATAGAGGGCGCAACAGGATAAGAAATCCACATTTACGCTCCGTTTCCAAACAGTTAAAATTACAAATTAATTCATACTCTGAAAGCGCTCCACAAGACATGTGTGATTATATTACTGGATGCTCGAAATTAAATGGGAGAATGCACGTTTTAAATGATTTATTATACAGGTAAATTAATTGCCATTCTAATCTAATGCGCTGCTGCACTGTAACGCACACGCATAGGCTACAGACAGTAGCACATACAATACATCACGCGCAGACCTTGTGCACAGAATCATTCAGCGCAGAAATGTAGTCAACACTGTTCTGTGATTTCTCAATAAAATAGCTTAGAAACTGAAAGTTTAAGCACATATTTCTTAATAACTAAATCCCACAGCTTCACTACTAGTAGAGAGATACTGCTAGGTAGAATTAATTCACACAAGCAATAGCTCTCACTAATGCATTCATTCATATGAATGTAATCTTTACTGTGCTACTTATCTGTATCTTATTTAGAACAACTGAACAAGCAGAAATCTGTGAGAAATATAACGACCCAAAGACGAAAGAACTGGTAAAAATAAGCTGTTATAGGAGCAATAGTCATGTGGCCAGTGCTCTGTCATATGCCATAGCTGTGCACAAGGTGTTTATCACAGCTCCAGACTTATTTGTTCATTAATGACGTCATCAGCGACTAGTCGACTTCGACTCAACTTTCATCACATAAAAGTCGACTTTAAAAAAAAGTCATTCAACCCCTAGTCCATATTAGTTAATTAGACTCATTTCATGTCTGCAAGTCTACTTCAAAACTAAAAATCACGAGTGGTAAACACGGAGGCAAAATTCATCAGTGCATGAGTTACAAGATGTTAATGATGAAACAATACCACAATTGTTCGTTAACGAGGAGCCCAGGTGATGCAAATCTGTGTCACTGCTTATCTTTAAAATGCCTCGTTAGTGTGGCAAACTAAATGGCTGAAATTGTGGGCAAAATGGGTTCTTCTAGACTTATTATTTTATTGTATTTGTGTCATTCATGGAGTGAAGGTAAATTAACTTTAGTATATAGATATTAAAAGTGCATTTCTCTTGATAACCTTGAGTTATCTTCTAGTGCTCTGTTCTCCGGTTGAACATGCCTTCCATGTGTCTGACAGGAGTGATGCTGGGCCGCTACTACAAAAAGAGAGAGGTTTGGTTGTAGATTACTTATCTTTATTACCATAAAGATATACATGTTTGCATGATGATGTGGGCTTCGTTTCCAAAAAGCGTTGTAGGCTTAAGAAAATCATAGACCCATTGAAACCAATGGAGATACGATCAACTTAGGCTTGCGATGCTTTTGGGGAAACACAGCTGTGTTTAGTTACCATGTTGTATTAAAATTGAAGAGAAATTACTGTTATTGTACTTTGTCACATTCATAACTAACAGTTATCCAAATGTTCTCTTTAGGACAGACTGAACATGACTATTCTCACTTCCCTGAGAAACCTAGCTCTAGTGCTCATGTGAAGTCACGTTCTTCTATTTCCTCTCAAAAAAATGCTGTTCTGAAGGAGTACAGCTTTTTGCAACGCTCTGTAAAAAAAGCATATCCTAAAGAACATGAGTCTTTCTTTCATTCTAAGAAGTCCAGCTCCTTTTCCTTTGAGAAACCCAGTTTGCCCCTTCCATTAAAAACAAGTGCTGTGTTGTCCAAGACCAGTTCTACAAATGAGAAACCTGGTTCCAGTGTACACGTGGAACACCCTCCTTACCTCCATTTAAAGAAGTACAAGTCTGAAATTGAGAGACTATGTTTTAAGTCAATTTCTAAACCTGAGAGACCTAACGCTCCCATGGAATTAAGTTCTTGCCACCTCTTTGAGAAGTCTGGCTCTAAACCTGAAAGACTTAATTCTCCTATAGAACACCACTCTAAGCTTGAAAACACTAGCTCTCCTCTCCCAGTGAATTCAAGCTTTTTCTTCTCAAAGACCAGTTCTACACGTGTGAATCCTGGGGTTCTAATTAAACCCATTTTTTCACTTCCATATGAGAAGTCCCACACTAAATCTGAGAGACTTAGTGCTCCTATGGCATACCGTTCTAAGCCAGAAGATTCTCCTCTCCAAGTGAAATCAAGTATTTTCTTTACAAAGATCAGTCCTAAACCTGAGAAACTTGGGGCTCTAGTTAAACCCACGTTTTCGCTTCCATCGGAGAAGTTGCGTTCTAAACCTGTGAAATTTGGTGCTACTCTGGAACAAAGTTTCTCCCTACCCTCTAAGAAGCCCAGTTTTAAACCTGAAAAACCTAGGGCACCTATGGACCCCAATTCGTTCCCCCCATCTGAGAAGTCCAGCGTTAAAGCTGAGAAACCTAGTGCCCCTATGATACACAGATTTAAGGTGGAGACCCCAAGTTCCACTCTCCCGATAAAATCGAGTATTTTCTTTTCAAAAACGACTTCTAAACAGGAGAAACTTGGGCCTCTGGAACCCAGTTCTTCCCTTCCATCTGTGAAGCCCAGCACGAAGCCTGGTGCCCCCATGGAACCCAATTCCCCTCATCTATCTGAGAAGCCTGGTGCTTCCATGGAAAAAGGGCCCTCTCACCCACCTGAGAAACCCAGCATGAAACCTGGTGCTCCCATGGAACCCAGTTCTTCCCTCCCATCTGAGAAGTCCAGCACTAAGTTTGATGAAATGAGTGTTCCTCTGGGACCCAGTATTTCCCTCTCTGAGACATCCAGTTCTGAACCTGGGAAACCTAGTGCTTCCATGGAACATAGTTCCTCCCAATCTGTGAAGTCTAGCTCTCTGTCTCCTGAGAAACCCAATTCTAAATCTGAACAACCTACTGCTCCTACGGAACCCAGTTCCTCCCTCCCATCTGAGAAGTCCAGCGTTAACCCTGAGAATATGAGTGTTCATTTGGAACCCAGTTCTAAACTTGAACATTCCAGTGCTCCCACAGAACACTCTTTTAAACCCAAGAAACATGGTGCTCCCATAGAACCCAGTTCCTTCCCATCTGAGAAGTCTAGTGCTCTTCCCTCTGAGAAAACCAATTCTAAAGCTGATCATCCTAGTTCTACCCACCCATCTGAGAAAACGGGTATAAGTCTACAACCTAGTTCCTTCCTCCCCACTGAGAAACCCAATTCTAAAGCTGAACAACCTAGTGCTCCTATGGAACCCAGTCATTCCCTTCCATCTGAGAAGCCCAGGACTAAACTGGAGAAACCTGGTGCTCCCATGGAACATGGTTCCTCCCAATCTGAGAAGTCGAGCTTTCTTTCCTCTAAGATACCCAATTCTAAATCTGAACAACCTACTGCTCCTTTGGAATCCAGTTCCTTCCTCCCCACTGAGAACCCCAGTTCTAAACCTGAGAAACCTAGTGCTCCCACGGAGCCCAATTCCTCCCACCCAACAGAGAAGCCCAGCACTAAGCCTGATGAAATTAGTGTTCCTCTGGAACCCAGTACTTCCCCCTCTGAGATGCACAGTTCTAAATCTGAACAACCTAGTGCTCCTATGGAACCCAGTTCCTTCCTCCCCACTGAGAACCCCAGTTCTAAACCTCAGAATCCCAGAACTCCCATAGAACCCAGTTCCTCCCCATGGGAGATGTCTAGCTCTCTGCCTTCTGTGAAACCCAATTCTAAATCTGAACAACCTACTGCTCCTTTGGAATCCAGTTCCTTCCTCCCCACTGAGAACCCCAGTTCTAAACCTGAGAAACCTAGTGCTCCCACGGAGCCCAATTCCTCCCACCCAACAGAGAAGCCCAGCACTAAGCCTGATGAAATTAGTGTTCCTCTGGAACCCAGTACTTCCCCCTCTGAGATGCACAGTTCTAAATCTGAACAACCTAGTGCTCCCATGGAACCCAATTCCTCCCTCCCATTTGAGAAGTCCAGGGTTAACCCTGAGAAAATGAGTGTTCACTTGGAACCTATTTCATCCCTCTTGGAGAAACCCAGTTCTAAACCTGAACACCCCATTGCTCCCACAGAACAAGCTTCTAAACCCGAGAAACCTAGTGCTCCCATAGGACCCAGTTTCTCCCCATTTGAGATGCCTAGCTCTCTCTCCTCAGAAAAACCCAATTCTAAAGCTGATCATCCTAGTGCTCCTCCAGAATCTAGTTCCTTCCTCCCCACTGAGAAACCCAGTTCTAAACCTGAGAATCCTGGTGCTCCCATGGAACCCAGTTCTAACCCTGAGAATCCTGGTGCTCCCATGGAACCCAGTTCTTCCCTCCCATCTGAGAAGTCGAGCTTTCTTTCCTATAAGAAACCCAATTCTACATATGAACAACCTAGCACTGCCATGGAACACAGTTCTTCCTTCCCCACTGAGAAACCCAGTTCTAAACCTGAGAAACCTAGTGCTCCCATGGAGCCCAATTCCTCCCACCCAACTGAGAAGCCCAGCACTAAGCCTGATGAAATTAGTGTTCCTCTGGAACCAAGTACTTCCCCATCTGAGAAGTCTAGTGCTCTTTCCTCTAAGAAACCCAATTCTAAATATGAACAACCTAGCACTGTCATGGAACGCAGTTCTACAGCTGGGAAACTTGGTGCTTTCATGGAACCCAGTTCCTTCCTCCCCACTGAGAACCCCAGTACTCCCATGGAAGCCAGTTCCTCCCCATTTGAGAAGCCTAGCTCTGTTCCATCTGATAAAACCAATTCTAAAACTGAACCGCCTAGTGCTCCTCTGGAACCCAGTTCCTCCCACCCATCTGAGAAGCCCATCACTAAGCCTGGTGAAATGAGTGCTCATCTGGAACCCAGTACTTCCCTCTCTGAGACGCACAGTTCTAAATCTGAACAACCTAGTGCTCCTATGGAACCCAGTTCCTTCCTCCCCACTGAGCACCCCAGTTCTAAACCTGAGAATCCCAGTACTCCCATGGAAACCAGTTCCTCCCCATTTGAGAAGCCTAGCTCTGTTACATCTGAGAGACTCAATTCTAAAGCTGAACAACCTAGCACTGCCATGGAACACCGTTCTACACCTGGGAAACCTGGTTCTTCCATGGAACTCAGTTCTTCCCTCCCATCTGAGAAGCCCAACACTAAACCTGAGAAACCTGGTGCTCCCATGGAACCCAGTTCCTTCTTCCCCACTGAGAAACCCAGTTCTAAACCTGAGAAACCTAGTGTTCCTATGGAACCCAGTTTCTCATTTAAGAAGTCGAGCTTTCTTTCCTCTAAGAAACCCAATTCTAAATATGAACAACCTAGCACTCCCAAGGAACACCATTCTACACCTGTGAAACCTAGTGTTCCTATGGAACCCAGTTCCTCATTTAAGAAGTCGAGCTTTCTTTCCTCTAAGAAACCCAATTCTAAATATGAACAACCTAGCACTCCCAAGGAACACCATTCTACACCTGAGAAACCTAGTGTTCCTATGGAACCCAGTTCCTCATTTAAGAAGTCGAGCTTTCTTTCCTCTAAGAAACCCAATTCTAAATATGAACAACCTAGCACTCCCAAGGAACACCGTTCTACACCTGAGAAACCTGGTGCTTCCATGGAACATAGTTCCTCCCCATCTGAGAAGTCTAGCTCTCTGCCGCATTTGAAACACAATTCTAAAGTTGAACATTCTAGTGCTCTTATGGAACCCAGTTCCTCCCTCCCATCTGAGAAGTCCAGAGTTAACCCTGAGAAAATGAGTGCTCACTTGGAACCCATTTCATTCCTCTTGAAGAAACCCAATTCTAAACATGAACACCCCAGTGCTCCCACAGAACAAGCTTATAAACCCGAGAAACTTAGTATTCCAATGGAACCCAGTTCCTCCCTATTTGAGAAGCCTAGCTCTGTTCCATCTGAGAAACCCAATTCTAAAGCTGAACAGTCTAGTGCTCCTCTGAAACCCAGTTCATCCCACCGATCTGAGAAACCCAGTTTTAAACCTGAGAAATGTCTAAATCTCTGCCCTCAGAGAAACCCAATTCTAAAGCTGAACAAACTAGTGCGCCTGTGGAACACAGTTCCTCCCACCCATCTGAGAAAACAAGTATATCTCTACAACCCAGTTCCTCCCTTCCCAATGAGAAACCCAGTTCTAAATCTGAGAAACACAGCTCCCATGGAACACCGTTCTAAACCTGAAAAACCTAGGGGTCCCATGGAACACAGTTCATCCCTCGCTGATTAGTTTAGCTCGATTTCTTTTGAGAAACCCAGTTCTAGACCTGATACAGCTAATACTGCAGTTACATTTGAAATCCAACTATCTCTTCAAAACCTCAAGAATGCCAATTTTAAATTCTTCAAGTTAAACAGTTTTCTTATAAAGTACTCTACTGCAGTTTAAGACTACCTGCAAAATCCAGTTCTAATCCAGAAAAAACAAGCTGTTCACGTGCTGGTTATTAAATCTGATTTGGCCTATATTTTTGTGTGCCACCATTCCAAATTAAATTTGGGTTTGTTTTGGAATGCTTTGTGCTGTGACTGATGCTTTTTGAGTTAAAGCTAGTTATTGACTGGACGTTTGTGAGTTTTCAAAGGCCTGTCTGTCAAAGTGTGTTGAACAATGCCTCTATAGCTTTTTTTTTTTTTTGTACACTGGTCTACAAGTTTGCTTTTCTTAAAAACCATTCATTCTGAAACGCAATTCAAAGCTTAATGCCGTCAAAATAAAAAATTTCATGTGCCCTATTAAGTGTTTTCCAAATAGCCAAGATCCGATTTAGAGACCCTAAACATCTTCACTTGCTTTGAAAGACCGTGGCTAATTACACGGAGTAAAAAAAAAAAACAAAGATTTTTTTTACTCTACTTAACGTGCCAATAGTGGTAGGTATTGTTTACATGAAGTATAAATGGACACACTGGTGACGTTATTCACAAGTGTAAATGGAAGTAACATTTCTGTATTGAAGAAAATATCTGAGCAATGGTAGGTCAGCAAAAATCTGTCTAATTGCACTCAATGACAAACAAACATTGTTTTAAAGAGTCAAACATCAAGAGTCAACACTTTATTTGTCAGTTGTTTTTTTTTTCCAATTAAAGCAGACAAACATTACAGTTCAAGGACATAAGATTGGAAGAATGAGTGTATAACATGCCAACTGTATGACCAATAAAAACCAACAACAGCATTGGACCTCATTGTATGGACAAAAACAAGAGAATGAGTAAATGACTGAAAATTACTTTTCAAATGTGGGTAACCTACTCCCGTAAGGTCACATTTGAAAAGGTTGCATAGCATGAAATAATTACCAATTGTAGCCAGCATATACACTCACTGAACACTTCATTAAGAACTAACACTGGGGGAAAACCCTCTGAAGAGCAGTGAGCTCATGAACTATAAACCAGTTTATACATCTAAGGCATCTAAAGCCGGGCTCACACTGTGCGATTTTTAATAGTCTTTTGCGATTGTTGCTTGTCACACTGTACGAACATGATCTCCATGTCAGACTGTAGGATCTCAGTTGTCTTAATGTCAGACTGTACGACAGTCAAGACGCGACAAAAGCGGACGTACTCAAGAAGACTTGTCCGGAGTTTTACGTCATCAATACGTGACCCGCGTTCTCTCGCTATAATGGTAGCTAGCAAACAACAGCAACGTGTAGCGTTAGTTTTATTAATTACATGCCTTGATGTTAAAAAAAAAAAAAAAAAACGAAAAAGACGACGTGTGTGGAGCAAGTCATGGCTGGGCAAAAGAGGACTTTATGGACTTCCAGTTCTACAGAGCGAACTTGAAGTAATTTTGTTATTCGAGTTTAAACATCCTGCCCCTTAATAAATAAACTTTAAGTAAACTTTACTTTGTACATATGTTTTTACAAATAACGAAGTTGAAGTTTGAAGTTGTCGCGCTAATTGCGTCATCAAGTTCAGTGCTCCTATTGGTTCTTGGTTTGACGGTCATCGTAGGAGATGTCACACTGCAGGAAAGTGTCTGAAATCTTCTGACACTGCCAGAATTTAATCGGAGGAAAAAATTGACCGCAACGGCCATTAATCGGCTGTCGGTGAACATGTCAGCGATCTAGACAACCGATTTTAGTTTAGGATTGTAGGAATCTTTTAGGATTTTCAAAATTGGTCTCAGACGACCAAATCGTGGCCAAAATCGCACAGTGTGAGCCGGGCTTAAGGCTGTTTCATAAAACCTCACTCTTAAAAAAATAAATAAAAAAATAGGTGCTATATAGCACCAAAAGTGGTTCTTTGGCTTGTAATCATAGGGGAACCACTTTTGGTGCTGTATAGCACCTATTCTTAAAGGTACTATATAGCACCTTTTTCAAATGGTGCTATTTAGAACCATAAGAGGTGCCATATAGCACTTTTTCTCAAAAATGGTGTTCAACAGTGGTTCTTTGGCTTTTAATCACAGGGACACCTCGTTTGGTACTATATGGCACATATTCTTAAAGACGCTTAATAGCACATTTGTCAAAATGTGTTACACAGAACCATTAGAGGTGCCATATATGACCACCATAGATGAGCCAATATGCTTCTAAATGACACTTTTACTTAAGATGAATGATAACTAATAATTTCTTAACAAATTGCAGCTTTAAAGATTCAAATTCATGTCCTAAATGCTTACTGAGAAACAAAATACATGCCACTTTCAAAACCTTTTATTTCTTTCAGCAGCAAATAAATTGAGTGCTGAGAAGCCAGAGAATATACATATACAACATCACAATATACGGGGAGTTGTTGTTTTATACACACACAAAATAATGCAACAAGTTTGAAATATGTACATTTTTGAAGAAGAGAGAGTCCTGGTTTATTTATTTATATATACACACTTACACATATATATACACAGTAGCCCTGTAATCAGGTAACTTTTTCGCTTACGGTCTTAGGCCTACATTAGTTCTTTACTTTATTTGGAAAATCTAGTCTTTTTAACATTAATAGTAGGGTTGGGTATTGTGACCAATTCTGCGATTCGATTCTTATTTTTATGATTTCGATTCGATTTCGATTCGATATCGATTAGCTATCAATATTTCATTTAAAATGTTAGTTTTGCAGACATGGGATCCATATTTTGATATAAATGCTGGTAACTGAAACTCTCCTACTTAAGTTTATTACTGAAATACACATCTACATTAATAATAGGGTGCACACAGTTGTTTTTTTTAGTGGAGCAATTCGAAAGATAAGTGAAGTGACATTCAGCCAAGTATGGTGACCCATACTCGGAATTCGTGCTCTGCATTTAACCCATCCAACGTGCACACACACACAGCAGTGAACACACACACACACACACACACACACACACACAGACAGCAGTGAACACACACACACACACACCCGGAGCAGTGGGCAGCATTTATGCTGCGGCGCCCGGGGAGCAGTTGGGGGTTCGGTGTCTTGCTCAAGGGCACCTCAGTCGTGGTATTGAGGGTGGAGAGAGCGCTGGACATTCACTCCCCCCACCTACAATCCCTGCCGGCCCGAGACTCGAACCCACAACCTTTGGATTACAAGTCCGACTCTCTAACTATTAGGCCACGACTCCCCCTGAAAAATTCAGGGGAGAGCGTGAACGCAGTCCCCTACTACCATAAATTATGCAGTCGAGATTCCCACATTATGTGGCCCAACCGGAGTGCAATGGCCAAGCCTCGCACTGGGTCAACCGCCTTCTTGATCATGGTGTCTCCCCTGCCAGGTAAGTATATCTATAGATGGTGACACCTTCAGGACAAGAGGTGAATATTCATATCCTCTTACATGAAGCACGGGCATTAAGAATCGATTCGGGGATTTCCCGAATCGATATCGTTGCGTTAAACTGAAGATCGATTAAAATCGGAGAAAAAAAGCTAGAACACATTTTATTTAGGCCTACTCCATTAAGTACAAATATCCATAGATGCTTTACACTAAGTGAAAATATGATATATTCTATTTACACTAAGTAAAAAAGCAGCATTTTTAGAGATTTGCTGTTTACACTAAGTGAAAATAGCCATTCTATACATGCTGTAAAAGTAGCAGATCTTTGCAATAAGTGTAAATAGTAATTAGACCCTATTTATAGGCTACTTATAAACAAATGACGAATCAGCATTGTCAACTTCATCTTTGCAGCCGACACTGACTCAGCAAACAGTTTAGTAATAAGTAGGCCTAAATAAAATGTGTTCTAGCTTTTTTTCCCTAAGCATTCATTGTCATTCCTTTAGCCAGCAGGCTTTATGCTATAGCCCATAAAAGGCTCATTGAATATAGTACAGTTTAAGTTAATGTAATAGCTTAATTAATTAAATATAAACGTGCAGTTACTAATGGCTTAAATGAGCGACTATAATAGCCCTTTAATGATAATAATAATAATAATAATAATACAAGGAAGGAATAATAGACAACGTGCCGTTGAATTATAGAAAGAAAAAAACCCCACAAAGGTACCATCACGACGTTCTTGTTTGGCACAATGAATATAAGCTATTTTGTGTCCTAAGACTAGTTAAGTTAGAACAAGTTCAATAAAACATTTTTATTATATTTCTACAGGCAGAGTAGAATAGCCAAGCCAAAAAGAAACAAAGAAAACACAATGTAAAATTCATAAAAGCGTACACAATGGAATGCGCACATGTGACTGGGGCTAGTGCTATCTAGTGCTCGCTGATGTTCTTAGGCTCAGCTGTGTGTGAATCGCGAGCTGTGTGTGTGTGGATTGGGCAAGGCTAAACGGGTGGAACGAAAGTCTCAACATTCAAATGACTCAAACAGAATCGACTCAGAAGAGATGTGAATGAATGCATGTGCGTTGCCTGATCCATAAATGGGAATAATGGCGACGGCGCGTGTACACGGTTGGTGGGGCTCCGTGGTGGCTGCACTTTTTATCGGATTAATTCATTTTTTCAAGCATCATTAATATCGGTTAATCAAGCTTTCATTTGTGTGCGTTTTGAACAGAAACAACTCCAACGCCAGAGACTGCATACAAACAAAAGGGAAAGGGAAGTGGTGTGTGGCCAAGTATAGTGACCCATACTCTGAATGTGTGTTCTGCATTTAACCCATCCAAGTGTACACACAGTAGTGAACATACACCCGGAGAAGTGGGCAGCCAATGCCACCTAAGTCTCTACTTGCTGTTCATTTATGCTACAGTGGTAATTTTTGCCTCTATAGTTGGATACTTGATAGCCAGAACCCGACCAACTCTGTAAGAAATGCTCAAATATTAAGTTCTGTCCCCAACAAACTTCATCTGTATAACTTTGGATATGGGTTTCCGGACTCTATTGACCAGCGAGGATGGGGCCTAGCACGGGGATCTGAACATACAGATCCACAAAGTCATGAGCACAACAGAGCAAGCAGAGAAACCAGCCTGCACGGTTGAAAGGTTGACGGAGGCTGGGACAGCGATGGACAACAAACCAGGCCTAACCAGTACTCTGGATCACTCAGCTGACAGTGTTGGCTGGCGAAGAACTGCTGTCCTCGCCAAAGTAAAACCACTCCAAACACAAGCACTGACCAAACAGAGACAGACTCTACTCTTTCAAACTGTTAATCATGCCAAAGTGGTTTGGGATCCTACAGTAAAACCTAAAGGTATTTTGGGAGGTCATTTATACATCCAAAGCTTATTTCGTAGGCAAGATGAGATCAGGATATTGTTGTCTGAATCCCATGTTGATTTTCTCTGTATTAGTGAAACTTGGCTACGTAAGAAAATTCCAACTAGCATAATTGATGTTCCGGGATATACATGTTTTAGAAGGGACCGAACTGTGGGCAGGGGTGGGGGTCTACTGATATACATTAAGGATTCATTTAATGCAAAGGAAATTATTCCAACTACTGATATATCCACCGAATGTTTATGTATTAATGTAATATTGTCGCAAAACATGCAATTTTATATTTTAGTAGTATATAATCCTCCCTCTGCGTGCAATACAATGGTTTGCTAAAATAACCATAGCATTAACAGCACTGCTGAAATACAAGCACGCGGTTCTGTCCGTGTGAAAGTTGCACTATAACAAACACTGTTTTCTTTCAGAATCAGCATTGGCTGATAGACAAAAATAGGTTACATAATTTTTTACCTAAAAATGAGGATAAGGTAAAGGTGTGAATAATTACATTTGAGACACAATGTCAGTAATTTCAATAATGAAAATAAATCTCTCGGAGAACTGTTGTGCGTCTTTGATCAACACATATAAGTGGATCATTAATCCACGTTTTTAAACTGAGTGAATGAATGATTCAGTGAACCATTCAGAAAGGCAGTCACTTGCTTTGTTTCTGAATGAATCAGCCATTTGAACAAATCGATGATTGACTCACTTAAGACTGGGATTTGCCACCAGCTACTGTTTAGTTTTATATTCAGAGAGTTTCTTTTTTAAAATAATTTCATATTTCACTATTTATTTGTTTTTGTGTTGAATTAAATATTTCTTTCTAAAGCTACTTATATTTCAGCGACTTTTTTGTAATGTCTGTTCAGTGTTTTTTTTTGTAAATTAACACAATAACACTAAATTAACTATTATTTTTAATAATTTTATCTTTAATCGGTACATGATGTGCATGCTAATTAATTAATCGCCACATTATGTAAATAGATTTTTTTTTAAAATAATCACCTGACAGCCCTATTTAAAAATACCCCCCCCCCCCCCCCCCCCCTCAGTGCTCTGACCTCCCCAATGGTCAATGCTCACTGTGTAATTCGCACCCTGTTTGTGAGTATTTTTCATATTCTCTCGTGCGTGCTCCAAACATGAACCAGCACCGTGCTCATGCACATTTCATGTCTTCTTCAAATGAAATATGTGCAAATAAGGGCACTGATACAGCGGTACGTCTGTTCATGAATACGATGACACGACAGATTATTGTGATGCACTGCAAACTATGAAATAGATCGAAAATACAAAGAAGAGTACACAAAAATAACTATGCCTTTATTCTTTCTGTTTTAAATATATTTTAATATTCATCTGTCTGTATAATGAGCCTGTTGTAGGTCTGTGTTTTATTGATTGTATTCTCCTCTCTTCCCATCCTCTACACTCCCATTTTCCCACAGTTTTACACGCCCATTTCTGGAGTCTTTTTCAGAGGTAAGGTGTGAAAGACCTTTTTGAAAGAGATTTTTGTATCTTTTAAAGAGGGATCATTTGTCACTATAACAAATGTGGAACTATATCAAGAGTCTTAATCTGACTACATACTGTACACACCTTTTTCTTTGCTTGGGCTCAAGGAAGAGTCTAAGCCATATTCCACTGGGGAGCTGAGTAGTGATGTTCGGTTCTTCAACGAATTGTTCTTTTAAGCCGGTTCTCAGGAAGTAACCAGTCGAGCCGGTTCACAAATCGAACTGAATCGAACGTTAGTTCCAGGTTGATGATGCAGGACGCAAAGCCAAAGTAGCACATTTGATTCAAAAAGAACCGAATGAGCCGTGGCGAAGTTTACCGACGATTAACGAAGATTCTGATGAGTGAGTTGAAAATAAGCCTGAGGGGAGTACTGGAAATATGCTTATTATGGCTGTTATTAATTTACGTTTTATTAAAACCTGCAAAAACCTTTCTGTCGAGTGATGTAAATACATTTTACTATAGTTTACTATAGTTATTGCTTAAGCAAAATCAAGGAGTTTATAAGCCTCAAAGCCTGGTTTACTCTTTCTTTATAGCCTACTTGTGACATGTAGAACATATCCGCATTTGTGCATCAATGTCTGTAATGTGTGCTGTAGGTGTGAAACGTTTAGGAATGTTACAGCCCATAGTAATAGGGTGAGACGCGAATAAGTGATGTCAACGGGATTCCGACCACAGCCAACAGATCACCAAAACAACACATAAGTTTAAATTATTTATTAAAGAAGAATATAGGAAATATAAAGAGCATTAGCTTCGGAGAGGCCCAAGGCCAAAATAACAAACAAAATAACTAAATAAAATAAAAATATAAATGACCTTGTAACACCTCGTCTCTTTAGAGCTGCTACTCTGAGGGGTTCAACAGATTTCTGACATGTACTGGTTAAAATACTCTTCACAACACAAAAGATCTTTGATGTCTATTTTATTGTCCCACAAGTGTATATACAGACACAGGTGCAAAACCCCAATGAATAAAGCATAAGTCAATTTAAATGTTCTTTGTCCTTTAACTGAGTCAATGAGGTGAGATAAACTTATCATTCCATGATCAGCTGAAGTACGAGGAGTGCAGAGAGATGAGCATGTTTTAAGATACTTGAGTGCGATGCAAGGTTATTAAATCCACAGCGTCTGTTGTACTGTGTGCTGCGTTGGAAGAACCCACACCTGGATCGTCGTTGTACACCTCTATCCATAAGATGCATATGATCAATGGCATACGAATCATTTGAAGAACAAAACAGGTTTAGGCATAGGCAAACAAAATCCTTGCTAAAAAGAAAGCAAGAGACTGACATCAGTAACTTCATACTACAGACATGTAGTCAGGTAAATAAATCAAACAATACTCACAGAAAAGCAAAAACTCAAAGAGTTCTCAACCAAGGCCTTAAAGAGCAAGCTGGTAGCATGAGTTCCACCAAATGGTTTCCCTTTACCAAACGAACTGACTTACTCTATGGTGATCGAGCATATATTGTACCAGGTTACGTATGTAACCATGGTTCCCTATCAAGGGAACTTCGAACTGCGTCCTCTAGAGGTCGCTATGGGGAACTCCATCTACGTGACCCCATAGCGACCTCTAGAGGACGCTGTTCGAAGTTCCCTTGATAGGGAACGTACCAGGTTACGTATGTAACCATGGTTCCCTGAGAGGGAACGAGACACTGCGTCCTCTAGAGGTCGCTATGGGGTCACGTAGATTGAGTTCCCCATAGCGACCTCTAGAGGACGCAGTTCGAAGTTCCCTTGATAGGGAAACCCGGTTACCTCTAGGCAATAGCGCCCTCGAGCTGCTCCTAGTGGTACTACATGTGACCCAAATACATCACACTATGAAAGCAAAAAATAGAGGGACTAAAGTACAAAAATAAAATAAAACCAAGTAACACTCTGTCCGTTACAACCTAATTACAAAGAAAAGAAAATACAAATGAACTTCCCTGTTACGGCCCATATTAATAGGGTGAGACGCGAACAAGTGATGTCAATGGAATTCCGACCACAGCCAACAGATCACCAACGGCTTCATGGTTATTGGTTGTGGCTGTTTCGATTCGTGATTTATTCTGTTTATCCTATGCTCTAATGAATTTTCGTAGGATAAACAGAATAAATCACGAATCGAAACAGCCACAACCAATAACCACAAAGGCGTTGGTGATCTGTTGACGGAGGCAAAATCTGGAGCTCTTCACGCCACGACAGCCAATGCTAAAGTGAGCTCCCCATGTGTTGGTCGCGCCGCCCTTTTATAGTTACCCGCTTCAGGATCCACCAGTCACGTTCCTTAATGAAGAGCCAATCCCTGCACACATACACACTCACATACACAAAGCAAAACATACGAAAACAACGATGCCCAGGATCATAACAAGGAATCTTATCCAAGTTGTAGGCTAGTCAATATTGGTCAGTCAGTCGTATCTGACATAAAGGATCCATGAAAGAAACTGTGACCACAAATACCATACTAAAGTGAATTATATGGCAATAATCAGCCATAGGCATTCACACAAATAACTTTTTTTTTTTTTATGTTTCAATATGTGTTGACACAAATGACTTTTTAAATTTTCATTGATACAACATGGCACTGAGTTGTTAGAAAAGAAATGCATAAAGGCTTACTGCTTGATGACGTCAGGAACTGATGAATCAGCTTTTTGAACCGGTTCAATGAGCCAATCTGACCGAAAAGAACCGGTTCGCCGAAATGAATTGGACTTTGCATCACTAGAGCTGAGTGCTACAAAAAAGTGCATCTGTCAAAAATGTAGATATAAAAGGTTTGTTTATAGATTAAGCACAACGTTTATATCATTACATAACTTACCATTCCATACCAAAAGGTGATGTGAGCAAAGTGACACATCGGACACAAAAAAGCCACTCCTCCAGTTTTTCTTGTGCCAAATGAAAGGTCACTAGTATTAAAAAAAATTGTCTTGCCAAAACCAAAAATGTAGTTATTTTATATAATTTATATAATTATATGATTTATATTATTATTAATCCATTACATACAAGCAATTTTAGTTTAACAGTTATTTTAAATAATTTATTTTAAATGAATGTTAAAATATGCAGATTGTATGTAATATAGATAACGCTTTAAAAATGAGTACATAACCTTAGATGTTTGAATCTCTATCGCTGTATATTTCCAGCTGTTTAAACTAACTTAACAAGTTTCACTTGTGACTGCACTAATAAAGCAAGATAATAGTGATGGGTCGTTCTTGAACGATTCGTTCATTTTGAACGAATCTTTAATGTGACTCGGGAAGAACGAGTCGTCTCGGGGAGTGATTCGTTCAGTCGCACATGCGCATTGCACAGCATTCTCGGGTTTGAGTCGTTCGTTCATCATGTGACAGCCCCATACGCTTAACCAATGCAGCCTGAGCCGGAAAGAGAATTGATTAGTTCATCTCTCGAGTCTCGGGTTTGAGTCGTTCATTCATCACGTGACAGCCCCATACGCTTAACCAATGCAGCCTGAGCCGGAAAGAGAAGCCCGTTGCTGAAAGAGAGGTAACTTATATGCAGTGAACCTAACCTGGTCGGGAGCAGGTTTTCTTTGATAAACCCAGAGTTTCTTTCCATTTCCTCCCCCTTTTTAAAGTGTTAGTGAGGTTTCAATATCTCAGTCACCTATGGTTATTTTAGCAAACCGTTCCCTCAAAATCAATTCAACCACTTTTGAATACCAACTACATAATTGTCAACATCAAGGTTTTACAAATACACTAGTCTAATATTTGAGCCCTAGAATTTGCTTAACCACGAAAGTTAAGTACAGGTGGTGAAAGTGGACATACTGAAGACATGCAATACTCAAACCAAAACCATTTTAAAAACAGAACTGTGCCCATCCTTACACAGGCAGTTTTTAAAATACAGACTCATGAAGGCTTAAAAATAAATTTGCCCTCAAACGAGCTACTGTACAGTGTCTCAAAATGCAGCTGCAAAGCCTAAATGTTCCTTTTTATTTTTAAACCGACACAACCACCATAGTTTTACCACCTTGGAGAAATGGTTCTGGACTCAAGTGGAACACAGGAAGGTAGAGGTTGCATAGATGTTGTCTGTTAGGATAGATTGTGCAGGTGCAGATAAAGTTTAATAAAAGAAAAAAAAAAAAAAAAAAAAAAAAAAACACTTTGCCAGAAAAGTAACTAGTTTTATTGACTTGAAATAAGATGTCAAAAATGCCACATTTAGAGCTGAACAAGTCTACTAAAAGACTTCAGTGCATCAGCACATCTTGGTTGAAGTAGGCAGGTAATGACACGCTGAGGGATGGATTCTTTGGCAGGGTAGGGACTAGATTCCAGGGCAGGGGGAGTACTGGACTCCACAACTGGGTGAGAGCTGGACTCAGTAGGCAGAGAGCTAGATTCTCCAGCTGGGATAGCATTGGATTCCTCGGCAGGCAGAGAGCTGGATTCCCCAGCCGAGAGTATTCTGGACTCATTAGCAGACTGAGGACTGGACACCTCAGCAGGCAGAGAGCTAGATTCTGCAGCCGGGATAGCATTGGATTCTTCAGCAGGCAGAGAGCTGGATTGCCCAGCTGGGTGAGAGCTGGACGCAGCAGGCAGAGAGCTAGATTCTCCAGCTGGGATAGCACTGGACTCATTAGCAGGTTGGGGGATGATTTCTGCAGGTAGAAGACTGGATTCTGCAGCTTGGAGTGTGTTGGACTCCTTGTCAGGTGGGAGGCTGGACTCCTCAGCAGGCAGAGAGCTAGATTCTCCAGCCGGTATAGCACTGGACTCATTAGCAGGCTGGGGACTGGGCTCCGCAACTGGGTGAGAGCTGGACTCAGTAGGCAGAGAGCTGGATTCCCCAGCTGGGATAGCACTGGGTTCACTAGCAGGCAGAGAGCTAGATTCTCCAGCTGGGATAGCATTGGATTCCTCAGCAGGCAGGGAGCTAGATTCTCCAGCCGAGAGAGTTCTGGACTCATTGGTAAACTGGGGGCTGGACACCTCAGCAGGCGGAGACCTAGATTCCCCAGCTGGGATAGCACTGGGTTCACTAGCAGGCAGAGAGCTAGATTCTCCAGCTGGGATAGCATTGGATTCCTCAGCAGGCAGGGAGCTAGATTCTCCAGCCGGGATAGCATTGGATTCCTCAGCAGTCTGAGAACTAGATTCTCCAGCCGAGAGAGTTCTGGACTCATTGGTAAACTGGGGGCTGGACACCTCAGCAGGCAGAGACCTAGATTCCCCAGCTGGGATAGCACTAGGCTCACTAGCAGGCAGAGAGCTAGATTCTCCAGCAGGAATAGCACTGGACTCATTGGCAGGCTGGGGACTGGGCTCCGCAACTGGGTGAGAGCTGGACTCAGTAGGCAGAGAGCTGGATTCCACAGCTGGGTTAGCATTGGATTCCTCAGCAGTCTGAGAGCTAGATTCTCCAGCTGGAATGGCACTGGACTTATTAGCAGGCTGGGGGATGGACTCCGCAACTGGTTGCGAGCTGGACTCAGTAGGCAGAGAGCTAGATTCCCCAGCTGGGATAGCATTAGATTCCACGGCAGGCTGGGGCCTGGGCTCCTTGGTGGACTGAGCACATGACTTCTCAGCAAGGTGGGAGCTGGAACCTGCAACTGGGAGAGGAAAGGACTCCTTAGCAGGCTGGGGGATGGATTCTGCAGGCAGAGGACTGGATTCTGCAGCTGGGATAGCACTGGACTCATTAGCAGGCTGGGGACCGGGCTCCGCAACTGGGTGAGAGCTGGACTCCGTAGGCAGAGAGCTGGATTCCCCAGCTGGGCTAGCACTGGACTCATTAGCAGGCTGGGGGATGGATTCTGCAGGCAGAGGACTGGATTCTGCAGCTGGGATAGCACTGGACTCATTAGCAGGCTGGGGACCGGGCTCCGCAACTGGGTGAGAGCTGGACTCAGTAGGCAGAGAGCTGGATTCCCCAGCTGGGATAGCATTGGATTCCTCAGCCGGCGGAGAGCTAGATTCTCCAGCTGGGATAGCACTGGGTTCACTAGCAGGCAGAGAGCTAGATTCTCCAGCTGGGATAGCATTGGATTCTTCAGCAGGCAGAGAGCTGGATTCCCCAGCTGGGTGAGAGCTGGACTCAGCAGGCAGAGAGCTAGATTCTCCAGCCGAGAGAGTTCTGGACTCGTTAGCAGGCTGGGGGATGGACTCCGCAACTGGATGAGAGCTGGACTCAGCAGGCAGGGAGCTAGATTCCGCAGCTGGGATAGTGCTAGACTCAGTCAGCTTCCCATCAATCTCAGTAGACAAAGAGCCCAACTCCTCGACAGGAAGAGGGCTGGACTCTGCAGGGAAATTCACCACATCAATACCTATAGAAAATTGGTGCAAAACGTGTCAGATAAGATGAAACTAGCTTTCCTCATGGTAAAGTCTCATCAGAAAAGAATACCCTTTTGGATAACTAGCCCAGATGCATTCTTCAGAGACAGCAGAACAGCCAAGTTACACTTTGCTACCACTGGTGGGTTTGGAGTTTGGCTTGCATAAGGACAAGACAAGGGGCCATCTGGAAAACAAGAGGCAAGAACTGGTGTTCAATGATACACATCACAATACTCAATCACGCATATTCAAAACTTTAACAGAAATATTATTGAAACTTACGAAAAGAAAGCTTTTAACTAGAGACACGATAAACTTGAGATTAAAATAAAAATGGAAAAAAGTGCCCCATTTAAAATTCAATAAACTCTGATTTAACATTGTGGGAAGGACATTCATATTTAATGCTAAATTTAGATCTGAACTGCATTTCCGGTGAATCGTACAATGCTGTATTGCTATATTGTTTCACTAATATAACAGTCAGTTTTGCCAACTGCTTTCAATTGAAAGTAGCTAAAACTGGTAGCCAAGTGTCACTAGATGACAACGCCAAATACACTGATCTATATAAAGATGAATATAGATCAGTGGGCAATATAAAAACTTAGATAAAGTTTGTCCAAAAAGTTGATATTTGGCCCTAAACTTTTGGGAAAAAAAAGTCTCAAAAGGGGTGGGGAAGTCGCTAAGTCTAGCTACAAAATAGCAAAATTGGCAACACTGAATACAGGAAGTCAGTATGCCCCATTAAAACAACTACACATCATGTGAACAAAGAGACAGAATGCCATCATGATCAGTTTACAAACCCTTCTTTTCCAAGTGAACTTGCTCACTACCAGTCTGGGATAAAGGATACCCAATTGGAGAGGCAAATCCTGAAAATGAAATGTAAGGTTAAAGAAAGAGATACATAATTTTTTTTTTAAAACACTACATCAATGAGGAAACAACTTCACCATCAAGCACCACTTCGTGAAACAAGAACACCAAAAACATAAGATTTGAAACAGCCATCTTGAGTAAAGCTGAAAATCAACAATCTAACACTGCTTTCTAAAAGAAGTGTTGAGCCAGGGGTTTTAAAATGAAGCCAGGGGTTTTAAATCATCGTTGATTTTCATCACCTGGGTTCCTCGTTAAAATTAAATTAGTAAGAGAGGATCCACTCGTTAAACTTGCTAAACTTGCTTTGATGCTTTATGTCCTGCTGTTCTCAGTATTATAAATGATTCCTTACAGACTGGGGTTGTTCCAGCATTAAAGATTGCTGCTGTAACACCTGTACCTAAAAAAGAAAACATTGCACTGGACGATTTCAACAATTTTCGTCCTATTTCAAATCTCCCGTTTTTGGCAAAATTACTTGAGCGTATTGTTGCCTCTCATTTGTGTAATCATCTCACAGTTAATAATCTTTTTGAACCCTTTCAGTCGGGTTTTCGTAAATTTCACAGTACTGAGACTGCCTTGGTCAAGGTCACCAATGATTTGTTGATGGCCTCTGACTCTGGTGCAACATCTGTTCTTATTCTTCTTGATCTAAGGGCCGCGTTTGATACTGTGGATCACAGTCTATTACTTACTCGTCTTGAAAGAATGTTTGGTGTGTCTGGGACTGCCTTGAAGTGGTTGCGGTCTTATTTTACTGACCGTTCCCAGTTTGTTTCTATGGGTGGTTATAGGTCCGAGATGAGCTCTGTCTCAACTGGTGTCCCTCAGGGGTCGGATTTAGGCCCCTTACTTTTTAACATTTATTTGTCATCGTTAGGCCACCTTTTGAGATCGCTCAGCCTTCATTATCATTTGTATGCTGACGATACGCAGATTTATATACATTCAAATCCTCATGAGCGCCTTGACGTTGCTTATTTGTCTGACTGCATTACTGAGATTAAAACATGGATGGATAATAATTTCTTGTGTTTGAACGGTGATAAAACTGAAGTTATGCTTATAGGTTCTTGTCATCAAATATCTAAAGCCGGCCATCTGTCCTTGACTCTGGATGGCTCTGTTTTGGAAGTCCAGAGTCGAGTGAGTTATTTTTGATGCTAATCTGTCTTTTGATTCTTTTATCTAGAGCACTGTTAAACAGTGGCGCCTCCAGAAATTTTTCATAGGGGTGGCCAGATGGGGCCACTTAAAATCTTGGGGTGGCACACCAAAACTATAAACCATAATTTCAGAATTTTATTCTACTGTTGTAGTAAACCGGCCTGTAGAAAACTATCAGAAAGACTTAAGGAAACTCCTACTGATATACTTTGGTTTATTGTGTTATATTTAATGTTACTAATGATATAATGTGCATAGACTAATAACAGTACAGTTAACATTTTGAGTTGCACAACAATTCTTTTTATTTTGCAATTATATTTGGCATAAGGTGTACATTTATTGCAAACAAAACAGTTACTGGGGAAAAGCAGATACTGGCAGATACAAATAAAAGCAAGGACAGAAACAATCACATCTTTGCTTTATGTAACAGGACTTTCCCAACAGGGATCAATAGTCTGATTCTGATTACCAGGCTATACAGTATGTGTAAGAAACATTTATATCTTTGCTTAATGTAAAACAAAAATAATTATTACTGTTACAAAAATAACTTCCCAACAGGGATCAATAGTCTCTGATTCTGATACCAGGCTTCAGAATAGCTTTATTCGCCTGTTGCTATGTTTTTTGGCAAACACATCCACAAAGTCATCAAGATTTATGGCCCTAGCCCTTCTTGATTCTACACTCAGCACACCCAAATTGCTTAAACGCTCATCAGTCATGGTACTTCTCAAGGCAGTTTTGATTAACTTTAGCTTAGAAAAACTGCACTCACAGGATGCAGTGCTCACGGGTAGTGCAAGTGCAATTTTGCACAGTTTAAACATTTGGTGGAAGACCTCCTTAAATGGCTCCAGAAAGACAGTGAGCTCTATTAATGCCTTTGGTGTTTCCTGACCACTACTTTGCTTCCTCTCAAGAATGCGCTTAAGCTGGGGGATCTCATATTGTAGATCCTCAGTACTGCAGTTGTATTGTGAGGCAAATGGAAACACTACATCTTTCTCACAAAATATGGCACTGCACGGATTCAAGGCCTGTATCCCTTTCATTATGACACAATTTTCTTTAGAAAATCTTCTCTTCACCTCAGAGAGAAGCACATCAATAACCGGAATGAATGAACCTGTCCGAAAGGACTCTTTCTCTGTGCTCTCTTGTCTTTGAACTATTGGAGTGAACAAGTAATGCCCTTCAAGCAAAGAGCTTGGTCTGACCTGACGGCCTGAAGGTGTGGCACTGATGTTGCATTGCTCAGTAAGAGTTAAAGTATTGTCCCAGATGTCATTAAAGAGAGAGCCCTCTCTGTAACTCTCCAATGTGTCAACAAGAGAGTCAACAAGTGTGACAGCTGTGCCCAAATCAAGTTGTGGGGACTGTAAAATATCTGACAGATATTTTATCTCACCAAGAACACTGGTGAATGTTACAAGGAGGCTAACAAACTTGAGATCTATTTGGGCTAATAAACCTCTTGCCTCTACAGCTCTGTCACCATTTTGCTCTTCTGATATTTCTTTTAGTAGACGTATGATGGCTGACAGTCTGTCTCTCACTGTCTTGCAAGCATTATACCTACATGCCCACCGTGTCTCTATCAGTCTTTGTAACTCTCTTGGGGCCCCCTGAAACATCTCCCTCTGTACCTCAAGCCATCTTTGGTGCACATATGACCCTGACACAAAAACATACAGTTTCTGCAAAATAGAAAAGAAGCAATTAGCTTCAGGGATGCATTTCACACTGTCAACTAATACTACATTTAAACAATGCGCATTGCAGTGCACATAAAAAGCTAATGGGGCCTCTGATTTTATGCGTGCTTGCACACCTGTGTTTTTTCCGCTCATGACTGAGGCTCCGTCATATGCTTGCCCTACAAGGTGGTTTTTGTAGTCAAGACCATGCTTCTGCAAAATTTGAATTATTTTCTGTGAAAGTGCTGCAGCATCAAGGCGCTGTGCTGCCTCAAAGGCAAGGAAGCTCTCACATACTGACCCATTGTAATAGTATCTTATTACAAAGGACATCTGTTCTTTTTTGCTTAGGTCTTTAGTCTCATCAACCAAAATGCTGAAAGCCTCACTTTGGGAAACTTCACTAGTTACTGAAGTGCGGACCATTTCAGCTAGACAATCAATTATTTCATTTTGTGTGTCATGCCCAAGATATGTTGCATTTCTTTGACTTGTCATTTTTCTTTTGACTGTGGGATTGTGTTTGGCTAGCAGTTCCATAATAGCGAGAAAGTTTCCTTTATTCTCACCTTCTGATTCTTTATGTGCTCTCTGTGCTATGTTCTGCGTAGCTGTGAGAAGCAGGGTTTCTCCAACAACTTTAATGTACTCTCTATTTTCCTTCACTAATTTATTGTATTCTGCATTTAAGGAGGCTGAGAGAGAGGATGTGCTTGCAGTGGATTTTTCATACTCTGCCCATGCTAACATTGCATTAGTATGTGCTTCAGATTTGGCATGACCTAAAAGTCCCCCATCTTTGAAGGTTGCCTTTTTCCAATGTTTGAACCCCTCTTCAGATGTAAATACTGAATCACCTGAGGAGGGGAGACTGAAGTGCCGGCAGGCATAACAGTAGGCAGAGTCTTTACTCTGAGAGTATTCCAGCCATTTATGTGTGTTGTACCAGTCTTTAGAGAAGCATCGTCTTCTGTCCCCTTGATAGGTACGAGGGAAGATTTTCAGATGTGGCTGCTTGGGCTGCTCTGCTCTTGACTGGGAGATATCTATAATGAAACAAGAGGCAAAATCAGTTATTCTGATATTAAAATAATAATGATAATAATTATAATAATAACAATAATAAGCCCCTCTCGTAATTATCAATCATAGATGTAATAATGGCCTATAGGCATTTCTATTCAGAGTAATAAAACTCAACTACTAATAAACATGAATCAAAAAGCTTTAAGTGATTATGTCATGATTTGTAATTTAATGGAAACACACTAAACAAAACATACATTTCTCCAGATGATGTTACTATCTAGGCTAGCCATCAATTTCATTATTAGGGCCACGTGATCGTAACTTCACCTGTTGGTCCAGGAACACGTCTAACACCTGCTTTTGCCGTGTCCTGCCATGCTTCTGTGACCAATGGTGCTGACTGTCCCTGGGCTGCTGCTGTCTGTTTTTCCTCGTCATTGTGTTCTGTCACTAATGCTGGCTGTGTATCATGCTGCTCTGTCTGTTCCTCTCCTCCATCCTCCTCCTTCTCCTCCTCCTCCTCACTATTACTAAGCCTCTGTTGCTCCCCTGCCATCTCTTTCACTCCTCCTTCTGTACTTTTCTTCTTAAAATAAGAAGAGATGTCTGTGGACTTTCTCTTCATTGTAAAGCTGCTGTAAGAGTATACTGTAACTATTTGGCACTTAAAAAGCACGTCACGACACATAATTCCCCGTCTTCCTTTACTAAAGAACATTTTTTACTTATTTACTTACCGGTAGTCTTCTTCGTCTTCTTTCTTAACTTCTTTTCAAATTGTTGACTGACGGGCACGCGCTGAGCTGTTGCTGTCTGAGCGCGCGCAACAGCGGCATGGACGGAGGGGCGGGGTTTAGGGCTGGCTACTGTGTGCGATCGAAGGTCTAGAGCGGCTTGCCTGCCTGGCTGTGCATTAGGGATGAAATGCATAACTGATGCTACTAAAATTTATACTGGCCAGTGGGGTGGCCAGGAGTCGGCCAGGCGTGGCGGTGGCGCCATTGCTGTTAAAACCTCTTTTTTCCATCTCAGAAATATCGCAAGATTGCGCCCTATTTTAAATTTGTTAAATTTCAGTGAAATGCTGGTCAATTCCTTTGTTGTCTCACGGTTAGACTATTGTAACACTCTTTTAGCCGGAGCTTCTAAATCTACACTTAATAAGATGCAATATGTACAAAATTCAGCCGCCAGGATTTTAACTGGGTCTAGGATTGGCAGTCACATTACTCCAGTATTAGAATCTTTGCACTGGCTCCCGGTCAGGTTTAGAGTGGATTTTAAAATTCTGATGCTTGCTTTTAAAGCATTGCATGGCCTGGCACCTCATTACCTCACAGAATTGTTGCATCCATACACTCCTAGTCGTAGATTGCGCTCCTCTCTGTCAAACTTGTTGGTTGTTCCTCAAACACGTCTAAGATCTATGGGTGACAAGGCTTTCTCTTTCTATGCCCCTGTCCTTTGGAATTCTCTGCCTCTAGAACTTAGGGGAGTTCAGAATTATGATGGATTTAAAGTTCAGCTTAAGACATATTTTTTTAAACTTGCATTTGTTTATTGATTTTGTTTTTTTTGTATTTGATTACATTGTGTTCAGCGCTTTGAGAAGCTGCTTTTAAAGGCGCTTTATAAAATAAAGTTTATTATTATTATTATTCTCCTGCCGATTGTCATTTTCAAAATGTTCATAGATGTCAATTTTATTTGATTTTTAGAAGATAATATTACTTGAACTTACTAAATTAATCCAACATGGTATATACCGTTTCTCCTACAGTATGATGGGTGGTGGAAATGTAGGAGCATTTGTCTGCCACAATAACAATGAAGATGAATTAAAGTGACAACATTTGAATAGATAAAAGCATAAAGTGTCAAGAGAGTCAAACATAGAATGATCAGAGCATTAAACTATATACATATTTAGCTCATTACTGGGGGAGCTAAACTACTTTTAAAACAACTGTCAAACTGTAGAGAAAAAAAAACTGTAGTAAAAAAGTAGTCAAGTTAGTAATGTCACTGCTTAGATAGTCCAGAGCACTGTTTTGGACACTATCAGGGGGGTCTTCCAGGGTCCTGTACCATCAGTGTTGCCAACTGCTTTCAATTGAAAGTAGCTAAAACTGGTAGCTAAATGTCACTAGATGACATCTTAATGGCAAATTCGCTGATCTATATAAAGATGAATATAAATCAGTGGGCAATATAAAAACTTAGCTAAGGTTTGTCCAAGAAGTTATTATATTTGTCCCTAAACTTTTGAAAAAAAGTCTCAAAAGGAATGGGATAATAGATAAATCTTGCTACAAAATTGCTAAATTGGCAACACTGTGTACCATGAAGGTTGATGAACAAATTCAGAGTTACAGGATTAGTTTCGAATTGACAAAACCAAACCACTCCAATCCAATCCGGATTTGTTGGTATCATGAAGCTGATCATCAACTTTCTTTGTCAACTCAGGCTTTGATTCTGTGTTTGTGGAGCATGTGCACATGAATGTGTGAAATCATTGGCAAACTTCTCGTTTGGCTCTGTTCGAAGGCGGTCGCATTTTTCTTCCCTCCCTCCCTCCTGAACTTCCCTGCTTGCTCTCTTGTATTGTCCTGTCCTTCTTAAGAGACTCTCGCTGCACTATTTACAAAACCGAAATTATGGATCTGATCAACTGGTCTCTAAATGCAATTGACACCATCTTCTCGAGTAGGAAAGCGGGATCTGGAGAACCGAAATGTCCCGCTGGGACGTTTGCTGCTGGCTACACGATGGACGCATGGGAGGAATGGCGGGTCGTGTGTCTGGCGGCTCTCTCCGTGGAGGACATTGAAGACATCTTCTTATTCTGCTATTTGGATTAGGCGTTGCCCTAAATTATCAGAAAATTAAGGAGACAGGACTGGCTATCCAAAACCTCTCACGGCTGCCCGTCATGAAAAATTGATGGACATGGAGATCAGAATGGACAATGAGAATAGCTGTGAAACTGGAAGACAGCTGTTCGCACTAAGACAAAACAATCTTATCTCTTTCCGGCTTCCCACAACAGAACGGCTTGGCAAGGCCGCTCTGGTATCAACTCTCCGGTGAATACTGCAGGGAGACGCTCTTTCTTCCATTCCCTCCTCCCAAAAACACCTTGTTATTGTCGGGCGCTTGTGCTCTGTCCAAGGACGTTTCCATGGCAATTGCTATGTCGCATCACAACCTGCGAACTGAGTCGACTGGTTTGGAGTGCTGGCGAAACGGATTTCAAGGCATACGAACTCACACGAACTTACACATACACACACTCATACACCTCCCTAACCCCATCCCACGCCTTCGTCGCTTCATCCTGTCAGGTGTTAACGGGTCCGTGGGTTTGCGCTGTAATGGCGGCTGGCCGGATGGCTGTTTCGTCTGAACTAGGATTACTATGCAAGTTATGTTCCTGTGTTGACTGTGCTTTATGCTGAGGTTTTTTGTCTGTTCTCACACTACACTCTCTTCCAAGAACGCAGTGCGAGGACACTTTTTTTTCTCCTCTCTTTCCTCATGTTATGCTGTATTTCTTCTTCTCTATTGCATTTCGTTGCCTTGTACCTACATGTGCAATGACAATAAATTGAATCCAATCCAATCCAATCCAAAACAGCCAATCACGAGCCTTGGTTAAAGGTTAAAGGTTTTGCTAAAGGATAAGAGATTGAAGAATGATTTATTTAAATGCATTTACAATGAAAAAAATACTTGTTCATGAAAGAGGACAAATAAAAGAAACTATCTTGCTTCATCTGTGCAGTCACAAGTGAAACTTGTTAAATTTGTTTATGTAGTTGGAATTATACAGCGATAGAGACTCAAACATGCAAGGTCACAGTCATTTTTAAAGCATTATCTATTGATTCTACAACTTATTTATAATACATATGATCTGTATATTTTAACATTCAGTTAAAATAAATGATTTATAATAACTGTTCAATTAAAATAGCTTGTGTGTAATGGATTAATAAATCATTAAAGCCAGACTATTTTTTTAGTATTAGTTCCCTTTCATTTGGAGCAAGATAAACTGGGGGAGTGACTTTTCTGTGTCAGACATGTGTCACTTTGCTCACACCTGATTGGTCCAAGTTCAGTTTGTGATCTCCAACTCAGAACATAACCTGCCCTGGAGCAGGTTAGCTGTTGAGTGTATGTTACTATGGCAATGAACGCAGCTAAAAGCCAAGCCACTTTCATGGTACCTAAAACCCAGGATTGGTGCAAACTAAACTGAAACTTATATGGCTAGCTAGCTAATGTGGCTTCATGGTACAGGCCCTAGATAGCAGGTTATGTAACATACCCATTTAAGGGTAATTGGATAAACTCAGCTTTTGGTTCAAAAAACGGAGTCAACTTTCAGGGTATGTAAGTAGCCATAGAAACTTATTCTCTGAACGTAACCTGGGGCCTGTACCATGATGGTAGATGCACAAATTCAGAGTTACAGGATTAGTTTCGAATTGACAAAACCAAACCACTCCAATCCGGTTTTGTTGGTACCATGATGCTGATCATCAACTTTCTTTGTCATCTCAGGCTTTGATCTTGAGTTTGTGGAGCATGTGCACATGAATGTGTGACATCACTGGTGAACAGCCAATCAAGAGCGTTGGTTAAAGAATGAAGAATATGATTAATTTAAATGGATTTACAATTAAAAAAGTACTTGTTCATGAAAGAGGACAAATAAAAGAAGTTATCTTGCTTTATCAGTGCAGTCACAAGTGAAACTTGTTAAGTTAGTTTAAACAGCTGGAAATATACAGCGATAGAGATTCAAACATCTAAGTTAACTTACTCATTTTTAAAGCGTTATCTATATTACATACAATCTGCATATTTTAACATTCATTTAAAATAAATTATTTAAAATAACTGTTAAACTAAAATTGCTTGTATGTAATGGATTAATAATAATATAAATCATATAATTATATAAAAATTATATAAAATAACTACATTTTTGTTTTGGCAAGACAATTTTTTTTTAATACTAGTGACCTTTCATTTGGCACAAGAAAAACTGGAGGAGTGGCTTTTTTGTGTCCGATGTGTCACTTTGCTCACATCACCTTTTGGTATGGAATGGTAAGTTATGTAATGATATAAACGTTGTGCTTAATCTATAAACAAACCTTTTATATCTACATTTTTGACAGATGCACTTTTTTGTAGCACTCAGCTCTAGTGATGCAAAGTCCAATTCATTTCCGCGAACCGGTTCTTTTCGGTCAGATTGGCTCATTGAACCGGTTCAAAAAGCTGATTCATCAGTTCCTGACGTCATCAAGCAGTAAGCCTTTATGCATTTCTTTTCTAACAACTCAGTGCCATGTTGTATCAATGAAAATTTAAATAGTAATTTGTGTCAACACATATTGAAACATTAAAAAAAAAAAGATATTTGTGTGAATGCCTATTGCTGATTATTGCCATATAATTCACTTTAGTATGGTATTTGTGGTCACAGTTTCATTCATGGATCCTTTATGTCAGATACGACTGACTGACCAATATTGACTAGCCTACAACTTGGATAAGATTCCTTGTTATGATCCTTGGCATCGTTGTTTTCGTATGTTTTGCCGTTGGTGATCTGTTGGCTGTGGTCGGAATCCCGTTGACATCACTTATTCGCGTCTCACCCTATTAATATGGGCTGTAACATTCCTAAAAGTTTCACACCTACAGCACACATTACAGACATTGATGCACAAATGCGGATATGTTCTACATGTCAAAAGTAGGCTATAAAGAAAGAGTAAACCAGGCTTATAAACTCCTTGATTTTGCTTAAGCAATAACTATAGTAAACTATAGTAAAATTTATTTACATCACTCGACAGAAAGGTTTTTGCAGGTTTTAATAAAACGTAAATTAATAACAGCCATAATAAGCATATTTCCAGTACTCCCCTCAGGCTTATTTTCAACTCACTCATCAGAATCTTCGTTAATCGTCGGTAAACTTCGCCACGGCTCATTCGGTTCTTTTTGAATCAAATGTGCTACTTTGGCTTTGCGTCCTGCATCATCAACCTGGAACGAACGTTCGATTCAGTTCGATTTGTGAACCGGCTCGACTGGTTACTTCCTGAGAACCGGCTTAAAAGAACAATTCGTTGAAGATCCGAACATCACTACTCAGCTCCCCAGTGGAATATGGCTTAGACTCTTCCTTGAGCCCAAGCAAAGAAAAAGGTGTGTACAGTATGTAGTCAGATTAAGACTCTTGATATAGTTCCACATTTGTTATAGTGACAAATGATCCCTCTTTAAAAGATACAAAAATGTAAGTATTTGAAGTTCTGCTAATCAAACTAGCTGTGTTTGATCTCTTCAATCTAGTCAACAGCCAACATTTCTTGGATGCTGAATCATCATCTGGATCTGTGAATAGTATATTCAGCCAGGATGCAACTGATTCCAAGTCTGCTAACGCCACCTTGAGCTAGGATGCTGAGTCTGGTTCTAACGCCACCTTAAAGGGTCATGAAACCACCCCCTGTTCGGTCTTTCACACCTTACCTCTGAAAAAGACTCCAGAAATGGGCGTGTAAAACTGTGGGAAAATGGGAGTGTAGAGGATGGGAAGAGAGGAGAATACAATCAATAAAACACAGACCTACAACAGGCTCATTATACAGACAGATGAATATTAAAATATATTTCAAACAGAAAGAATAAAGGCATAGTTATTTTTGTGTACTCTTCTTTGTATTTTCGATCTATTTCATAGTTTGCAGTGCATCACAATAATCTGTCGTGTCATCGTATTCATGAACAGACGTACCGCTGTATCAGTGCCCTTATTTGCACATATTTCATTTGAAGAAGACATGAAATGTGCATGAGCACGGTGCTGGTTCATGTTTGGAGCACGCACGAGAGAATATGAAAAATACTCACAAACAGGGTGCGAATTACGCAGTGAGCATTGACCATTGGGGAGGTCAGAGCACAGGGGGGGGGGGGGGGGGGGGTATTTTTAAATAGGGCTGTCAGGTGATTATTTAAAAAAAAATCTATTTACATAATGTGGCGATTAATTAATTAGCATGCATATCATGTACCGATTAAAGATAAAATTATTAAAAATAATAGTTAATTTAGTGTTATTGTGTTAATTTACAAAAAAAACACTGAACAGACATTACAAAAAAGTAGCTGAAATATAAGTAGCTTTAGAAAGAAATATTTTAATTCAACACAAAAACAAATAAATAGTGAAATATGAAATTATTTTAAAAAAGAAACTCTCTGAATATAAAACTAAACAGTAGGTGGTGGCAAATCCCAGTCTTAAGTGAGTCAATCATCGATTTGTTCAAATGGCTGATTCATTCAGAAACAAAGCAAGTGACTGCCTTTCTGAATGGTTCACTGAATCATTCATTCACTCAGTTTAAAAACGTGGATTAATGATCCACTTATATGTGTTGATCAAAGACGCACAACAGTTCTCCGAGAGATTTATTTTCATTATTGAAATTACTGACATTGTGTCTAAAATATATATGCTTCCGGCTTTGCTACTATTCGGACGCTCTTGCTCTGCGCTTTGCTCCCTATTTTTGCACTTTTCTCAGATCTCTCTAAGATTTTAACTTCAGCAGATCAGCACAGTACTCAGACAACACATTTTTTGGGGAAAATTAAGACTCTTTCCCAGCAGTTTACATTCCAGAGGCGGAAAAACACAGCTGTCTACATTCAGGCAGACGAGAGAAAATGCCTCTCGTGGAATCTACTTGCTGCAGAAACTGTCACAGACTTCTACAAAGGATTGTGGTTCTTGAAACAAAGTTACTTGCTGGACTTCCAAATCAGGTGGAACACACAGCAGATGGTCATCACGGACCCCCTCAGCATACAGCCGGTGAGTCCTGTGAATCTAGTGAATCTCAACAGTTTATACATGTAGAGGAAAAAGCCGAAACAGATCGACAGACAAATCGATGGCACAAACAGGGAGCGAGACCCAAAGGCATTCGAGACATCAGATTATCACGAGTATCTTGTATTGCTGCCGTAGCATCCTCTACCCCAGATGCGGCTATGACAAGACTTGTAAACACTGGTATCCTACCACCCCCTATACATCTTGAGAACAGATTTGAAGCATTAATGAATGTGGGTGAGGAATCCGCAAATGTGACTAAACACGGATCGAATCAGCCAACAGCTAACATCAACAACAGCTGAAACGCTTCAAAGTCTTGAAGTCCATTCGTTCATCAGTGGACCACTCCCAGCAAGGGGAACTAACATGTTTTCACGGTTGCTTGGGCTAAATACATGGCTACAAAGAACCTGTAGTATAAAAGGAGTCAACTTCATCAACAACTTCAATCTTTTCTGGGGCCACAGACAACTGTTTAAACTGGATGGCCTCCACCCAAACAGACTCGGTGCAAGAGTGCTAAAAGACAATATCTATTTCTCCCTCCGTAATCCTTCAGCGGTGTGTGCCAATCTACTCGGCCTGAATGGCACACACACACCTGGACAGAATATGAGTGACCACAGGACTTCATGTCAGCTCTTGAGTCAACATGTGGTTGACACGTCCCACAAGGATACTGATAACACCACTCAGCCACAACAAGCACTGCTCATGGACATAGAGCTCATCACATGCAGACTGTGACGTATTACAACAGCTCCAAGACTCAGCACCCAAGGACGACTTTCTGGAAAACAGCATCTCACAGCCACCGGAAACACCAGAGCCAGAGCCATGCTCACCAGATACACTATCCCTCTCCCCAGTATCTCCACTTCTAAGCTTCTCACAGAAAATGGAGGAACTGGTGTATGCTGGGACCAAACTCTCCCACTCTTTCGCTGCAAGCCCCCAGATATCAACTAAAAACCGGCGGGCCCCACAACCACCAAAGACTGCAGGCCCAGCTCACCCTCCTCCTCCTGCGAGAGCTCTCCGGCCGCTGCCACAATGCCAAGGCTCAAACCCCTCTCCATCTGGTGTAGGTGAACCAAAAACAACTGATAACAGCTCTCAGTGATATGTGTCGGGTCCCCGCTATATTAGCCACAACATTCACAAATGTTTACAGAAAAAGCGGGAACCCAGTGTGCCTATAGCCTCCTCTATTTCTGTTTTATCACGTGATAGAAAGTCTAAGGCCTTCTCAAGCCATATGGCTGACCCATCTAACCTGCGGCCTATAATGCATTAATCTAAGATTGCTGTAGAGACAAAATGTAATTCCATCAAGTTAGCATTTTTAAACATTCGCTCACTTAAAAATAAATCATTTCTGATCAACGATTTAATAACCACGAACAACCTGGATTTTATGTTTCTAAATGAAACATGGTTAGACGACAGCTGCAGTGCAACAGTCCTTAATGAAACAGCCCCTCCTAACTTTAATTTTATAAGTGTCTGCAGGACTGTTAGGAGAGGTGGAGGTGTAGCTGCTCTGTTTAAAGATGTTTATCAGTGCAAGCAAATGTCATTTGGTCAGTATTTGTCTTTTGAACACCTAGGTATTGTGCTGAAAGGTGCTCCACGCACCCTGTTTATCATTATTTACAGGCCTCCAAAATATTCTCCAGCCTTTGTTGATGAGTTCACTGAACTGTTATCAATGATTTCCTTAGAGTTTGACTGTTTTGCTATTGCAGGGGATTTTAATATTCACATAGATAATGCAGAAATCAAAACTACAAAAGAAATTATAACTATTTTAAACACTTTTGACCTGAGTCAGCATGTGCACGGACCCACACACAATCGTGGACACACTCTAGATTTACTCATCAGTAGAGGTCTAAACATCTCATCCATTGTAATTAAGGATGTAGCACTATCTGATCACTTCTGTATTTTCTTTGATATATTGATCTCAGTCACCACTGAATCTAGATCTGTCTCTATCAGTAAGAGATGCATTAACGAGAATACTAGTGCGCTATTTATGAAGGCAATATCATTAACACCAAGCATTTCTGCAGACCCTGTTGATCTTCTCCTGGAGTCATTTAACTCAAAAGTTAAGAATGTTATTGATGATATTGCTCCGATAAAGGTCAGCAAGAAGACGGGCAGACAAAAATCAATTTGGAGAAAATCAACAGCAGTTCAGAGCATGAAAAGGCAATGCAGAAAAGCTGAGCGGATGTGGCGGAAGACAAAACTCGAAATTCACTATAGCATCTATAAAGACAGCCTTCATGCGTTCAATGTAGAACTAGCCACAGCTAGACAGAATTTCTTTTCTAACCTTATAAACAGTAACTTAAACAACACTCGCACTCTTTTTGTGACTGTTAAGAGACTGACAAACCCCCCAAGTCAGATTCCCAGTGAAATGCTCTCCGACAGCAAATGCAATGAGTTTGCTTTCTTCTTTTCTGAGAAGATCAATAATATCAGAAAGGAGATTGGCACATCCTCAAGTTATGCAGAGGTCACACAGATTCGACCGCAATTTCAAAAAGAAGTGACTATGTGTGTTTTAAAAAAAATTGATAACAAAATTTTGGAAGAAATAGTACAGCACCTTAAATCTTCAACCTGCTATCTTGACACACTTCCCACATCCTTTTTCAAAAATGTGCTTAACTGTTTAGAAGCTGATCTCTTAGAAGTGGTGAACGCCTCACTTCTTTCTGGGACTTTTCCAAACTCCCTTAAAACTGCAGTTGTTAAGCCCTTTCTGAAAAAGCGCAATCTTGATAACACCATGTTGAGCAACTATAGACCCATATCAAATCTTCCTTTCATAGGTAAGATTATTGAAAAGGTAGTTTTTAATCAGCTGAACAACTACTTAAACTCAAATGGATACCTGGACAATTTTCAATCTGGTTTCCGAGCACATCACAGCACAGAGACAGCACTCATTAAGATAATAAATTATATTCGCCTCAATTCTGATTCTGGCAAAATATCAGTGCTGGTACTACTAGATCTTAGTGCTGCGTTTGACACTGTCGATCATAACATACTTCTAGAGAGACTGGAAAACTGGGTCGGGCTTTCTGGGATGGCACTCAAATGGTAAAGATCATACTTAGAAGGGAGAGGTTATTATGTGAGTATAGGAGAGCATAAGTCTAAGTGGACGGCCATGACATGTGGAGTCCCACAAGGCTCAATTCTTGCACCGCTCTTTTTTTGCCTGTATATGCTCCCACTAAGTCAGATAATGAGGAAGAACCAAATTGCCTATCACAGCTATGCTGATGATACCCAGATTTACCTAGCCTTATCTCCAAATGACTACAGCCCCATTGACTCCCTCTGCCAATGCATTGATGAAATTAACAGTTGGATGTGCCAGAACTTCCTTCAGTTAAACAAGGAGAAAACTGAAGTCATTGCATTTGGAAACAAAGATGAAGTTCTCAAGGTGAATGCATACCTTGACTCTAGGGGTCAAACAACAAAAAATCAAGTCAGAAATCTTGGGGTGATTCTGGAGACAGACCTTAGTTTCAGTAGTCATGTCAAAGCAATCAGCATACTATCATCTCAAAAACATTGCAAGAATTAGATGTTTTGTTTCCAGTCAAGACTTGGAGAAACCTGTTCATGCCTTTATCACCAGCAGGGTGGATTACTGTAATGGTCTCCTCACCGGCCTTCCCAAGAAGACCATTAGACAACTGCAGCTCATCCAGAATGCTGCTGCCAGGATTCTGACTAGAACCAGAAAATCTGAGCATATCACACCACTCCTCAGGTCCTTACACTGGCTTCCAGTTACATTTAGGATTGATTTTAAAGTACTTTTACTTGTTTATAAGTCACTCAATGGCCCAGGACCTAAATATATTGCTGATATGCTCACTGAATATATACCGAACAGACCACTCAGATCATTAGGATCGAGTCAGTTAGAAATACCAAGGGTTCACACAAAACAAGGGGAGTCTGCTTTTAGCTATTATGCGGCCCGCAGTTGGAACCAGCTTCCAGAAGAGATCAGATGTGTTAAAACACTAGCCACATTTAAATCTAGAATCAAAACTCATCTGTTTAACTGTGCATTTGTTGAATGAGCACTGTGCTATATGTCCGAACTGACTGCAATGAATTTTATGTATAATCATTTTCTTTAAATTTATTTTAAATCAATTTCTATATCATTTTAAAATTCCTTGTTTTTATTATTTTGATTTCCATGTTTTTACTGATTTTTTATATCTATTTCACTTTCTTTTATGTAAAGCACTTTGAATTACTACGATGTATGAAATGAGCTATATAAATAAACTTGCCTTGCCTAAAATGTAATTATTCACACCTTTACCTTATCCTCATTTAAGTCAATTGTGTAACCTATTTTTGTCTACCAGCCAATGCGGATTCTGAAAGAAAATATTGTTATAGTGTTATTGTAACGGGGCTGACGAGACGTGAGACGTGCGGATCCATATGCAAAGCTTTATTATAAAACATGGTCAGTAAACAGGCAGGGTCAGACACTGGCAAACAGGTATGGCAGGGGCAAGACACAGCAATCCGTGGAGCAAGCGTGGGTCGACGATCAGCGAACAGTATCCAAAGGGGCAAGGCAGAGAAATAATCCAGAAACGAGAGCAATAGTCCAAACGGCAGAGGCGAAGGGTAAAACCAGAAAACACGGGCAGGGTCAGACACGGAAAGGAAAACAAGGCAAGGCAAGACTATGAAAACTAAGAACGCTTTGTAAGGTAGCAGGCTAACAATACTCAGTCGCGAGCAAGAGCAAGTCCCAGGCTTATATAGTGCGTATAATAATGAGAATCAGATGTGTGTGCTCAGTGTGATGAGTAAATGGTGACCGCTGTGATCTGTGCAATGGATGATGGGTATTGCAGTCCAGAGAAGTGTGGTGTGAGAGTCAATGTGGTGAGTGAGTGACACCTGGTGGTGATTGTCCGGAAGAGCATGGACCAGATTTGTGACAGTTATAGTGCAACTTTCACACTGACAGAACCGCATGCTTGTATTTCAGCAGTGCTGTTAATGCTATGGTTATTTTAGCAAACAGTTTCCTCCATAAATTCAGTTCAACCACTTTTGAATAGTACCAACTACATAATTGTCAACATCAAGGTTTTACAAAAAAAAAAAAAAAAACTAGTCTAATATTTTTGAGCCCTAGAATTTGCTTAACCACGAAAGTTAAGTCCAGGTGGTGAAAGTGGACATACAATACTCAAACCAAAACCATTTTAAAAACAGAACTGTGCCCATCCTTACACAGGCAGTTTTTAAATACAGATTCATTAAGGCTTAAAAAAAATTAATTTGCCCTCAAACGAACTACTGTACAGTGTCACAAAATCCAGCTGCAAAGCCTAAATGTTCCTTTTTATTTTTAAACCGACACAACCACCATAGTTTTACCACCTTGGAGAAATGGTTCTGGACTCAAGTGGAACACAGGAAGGTAGAGGTTGCATAGATGTTGTCTGTTAGGATAGATTGTGCAGGTGCAGATAAAATTTAATAAAAAAAAAAAAAAAAAAAAAAAAAAAAAAAAACACTTTGCCAGAAAAGTAACTAGTTTTATTGACTTGAAATAAGATGTCAAAAATGCCACATTTAGAGCTGAACAAGTCTACTAAAAGACTTCAGTGCATTAGCACATCTTGGTTGAAGTAGGCAGGTAATGACATGCTGAGGGATGGATTCTTTGGCAGGGTAGGGAATAGATTCCAGGGCAGGGGGAGTACTGGACTCCACAACTGGGTGAGAGCTGGACTCAGTAGGCAGAGAGCTGGATTGCCCAGCTGGGTAAGAGCTGGACGCAGCAGGCAGAGAGCTAGATTCTGCAGCCGGGATAGCATTGGATTCCTCAGCAGGCAGAGAGCTGGATTCCCCAGCCGAGAGTATTATGGACTCATTAGCAGACTGAGGACTGGACACCTCAGCAGGCAGAGAGCTGGATTGCCCAGCTGGGTGAGAGCTGGACGCAGCAGGCAGAGAGCTAGATTCTACAGCTGGGATAGCACTGGACTCATTAGCAGGTTGGGGGATGATTTCTGCAGGTAGAAGACTGGATTCTGCAGCTTGGAGTGTGTTGGACTCCTTGTCAGGTGGGAGGCTGGACTCCTCAGCAGGCAGAGAGCTAGATTCTCCAGCCGAGAGTATTCTGGACTCATTGGCAGACTGGGGGCTGGACACCTCAGCAGGCAGAGAGCTAGATTCTCCAGTCGGGACAGCATTGGACTCATTAGAAGACTGGGGACTGGGCTCCGCAACTGGGTGAGAGCTAGATTCTCCAGCTGGGATAGCACTAGGCTCACTAGCAGGCAGAGAGCTAGATTCTCCAGCCGGGATAGCATTGGATTCTTCAGCAGGCAGAGAGCTAGATTCTCCAGTCGGGATAGCACTGGATTCCTCAGCAGGCAGAGAGCTAGATTCTCCAGTCGGGATAGCACTGGATTCCTCAGCAGGCAGAGAGCTAGATTCTCCAGTCGGGATAGCATTGGACTCATTAGAAGACTGGGGACTGGACTCCGCAACTGGGGGAGAGCTGGACTCAGCAGGCAGAGAGCTAGATTCTCCAGCCGGGATAGCATTGGATTCCTCAGCAGGCAGAGAGCTAGATTCTCCAGCCGGGATAGCATTGGATTCCTCAGCAGGCAGAGAGCTAGATTCTCCAGTCGGGATAGCATTGGACTCATTAGAAGACTGGGGACTGGACTCCGCAACTGGGGGAGAGCTGGACTCAGCAGGCAGAGAGCTAGATTCTCCAGCCGGGATAGCATTGGATTCCTCAGCAGGCAGAGAGCTAGATTCTCCAGTCGGGATAGCATTGGACTCATTAGAAGACTGGGGGCTGGACGCCGCAACTGGGTGAGAGCTAGATTCTCCAGCTGGGATAGCATTGGATTCCTCAGCAGGCAGAGAGCTAGATTCTACAGCCGAGAGTATTCTGGACTCATTGGCAGACTGGGGGCTGGACACCTCAGCAGGCAGAGAGCTAGATTCTCCAACTGGGATAGCATTGGATTCCTCAGCAGGCAGAGAGCTAGATTCTCCAGTCGGGATAGCATTGGATTCCTCAGCAGGCAGAGAGCTAGATTCTCCAGTCGGGATAGCATTGGATTCCTCAGCAGGCAGAGAGCTAGATTCTCCAGCTGAGAGTATTCTGGACTCATTGGCAGACTGGGGGCTGGACACCTCAGCAGGCAGAGAGCTAGATTCTCCAGTCGGGATAGCATTGGACTCATTAGAAGACTGGGGACTGGACTCCGCAACTGGGGGAGAGCTGGACTCAGTAGGCTGAGAGCTAGATTCTCCAGTCGGGATAGCATTGGACTCATTAGAAGCCTGGGGACTGGACGCCGCAACTGGGTGAGAGCTAGATTCTCCAGCTGGGATAGCATTGGCTTCCTCAGCAGGCAGAGAGCTAGATTCTCCAGCTGAGAGTATTCTGGACTCATTGGCAGACTGGGGGCTGGACACCTCAGCAGGCAGAGAGCTAGATTCTCCAGCCGAGAGTATTCTGGACTCATTGGCAGACTGGGGGCTGGACACCTCAGCAGGCAGAGAGCTAGATTCTCCAACTGGGATAGCATTGGATTCCTCAGCAGGCAGAGAGCTAGATTCTCCAGTCGGGATAGCATTGGATTCCTCAGCAGGCAGAGAGCTAGATTCTCCAGTCGGGATAGCATTGGATTCCTCAGCAGGCAGAGAGCTAGATTCTCCAGCTGGAATGGCACTGGACTTATTAGCAGGCTGGGGGATGGACTCCGCAACTGGATGCGAGCTGGACTCAGTAGGCAGAGAGCTAGATTCCCCAGCTGGGATAGCATTAGATTCCATGGCAGGTTGGGGCCTGGGCTCCTTGGTGGACTGAGCACATGACTTCTCAGCAAGGTGGGAGCTGGAACCTGCAACTGGGAGAGGAAAGGACTCCTTAGCAGGCTGGGGGATGGATTCTGCAGGCAGAGGACTGGATTCTGCAGCTGGGATAGCACTGGACTCATTAGCAGGCTGGGGGATGGATTCTGCAAGCAGAGGACTGGATTCTGCAGCTGGGATAGCACTGGACTCGTTAGCAGGCTGGGGGATGGACTCAGCAACTGGATGAGAGCTTGACTCAGCAGGCAGAGAGCTAGATTCTGCAGCTGGGATAGCGCTAGACTCAGTCAGCTTCCCATCAATCTCAGTAGACAAAGAGCCCAACTCCTCGACAGGAAGAGGGCTGGACTCTGCAGGGAAATTCACCACATCAATACCTATAGAAAATTGGTGCAAAACGTGTCAGATAAGATGAAACTAGCTTTCCTCATGGTAAAGTCTCATCAGAAAAGAATACCCTTTTGGATAACTAGCCCAGATGCATTCTTCAAAGACAGCAGAACAGCCAAGTTACACTTTGCTACTACTGGTGGGTTTGGATTTTGGCTTGCATAAGGACAAGACAAGGGGCCATCTGGAAAACAAGAGGCAAGAACTGGTGTTCAATGATACACATCACAATACTCAATCACGCATATTCAAAACTTTAACAGAAATATTATTGAAACTTACGAAAAGAAAGCTTTTAACTAGAGACACGATAAACTTGAGATTAAAATAAAAATGGAAAAAAGTGCCCCATTTAAAATTCAATAAACTCTGATTTAACATTGTGGGAAGGACATTCATATTTAATGCTAAATTTAGATCTGAACTGCATTTCCGGTGAATCATACAATGCTGTATTGCTATATTGTTTCACTAATATAACAGTCAGTTTTGCCAACTGCTTTCAATTGAAAGTAGCTAAAACTGGTAGCCAAGTGTCACTAGATGACAACGCCAAATACACTGATCTATATAAAGATGAATATAGATCAGTGGGCAATATAAAAACTTAGATAAAGTTTGTCCAAAAAGTTGATATTTGGCCCTAAACTTTTGGAAAAAAAAAAAGTCTCAAAAGGGGTGGGGAAGTCGCTAAATCTAGCTACAAAATAGCAAAGTTGGCAACACTGAATACAGGAAGTCAGTATGCCCCATTAAAACAACTACACATCATGTGAACAAAGAGACATAATGCCATCATGATCAGTTTACAAACCCTTCTTCTCCAAGTGAACTTGCTCACTACCAGTCTGGGATAAAGGATACCCAATTGGAGAGGCAAATCCTGAAAATGAAATGTAAGGTTAAAGAAAGAGATACATAAAAAAGAAAACTTTTTAAAACACTACATCAATGAGGAAACAACTTCACCATCAAGCACCACTTCGTGGAACAAGAACACCAAAAACAGAAGATTTGAAACAGCCATCTTGAGTAAAGCTGAAAATCAACAATCTAACACTGCTTTCTAAAACAAGTGTTGAGCCAGGGCTTTTAAAATGAAGCCAGGGGTTTTAAATCATCGTTGATTTTCATCACCTGGGTTCCTCGTTAAAATTAAATTAGTAAGAGAGGATCCACTCGTTAAACTTGCTAAACTTGCTTTGATGCTTTGTGTCCTGCTGTTCTCAGTATTATAAATGATTCCTTACAGACTGGGGTTGTTCCAGCATTAAAGATTGCTGCTTTAACACCTGTACCTAAAAAAGAAAACATTGCACTGTACGATTTCAACAATTTCCGTCCTATTTCAAATCTCCCGCTTTTGGCAAAATTACTTGAGCGTATTGTTGCCTCTCATTTGTGTAATCATCTCACAGTTAATAATCTTTTTGAACCCTTTCAGTCGGGTTTTCGTAAATTTCACAGTACTGAGACTGCCTTGGTCAAGGTCACCAATGATTTGTTGATGGCCTCTGACTCTGGTGCAACATCTGTTCTTATTCTTCTTGATCTAAGGGCCGCGTTTGATACTGTGGATCACAGTCTATTACTTACTCGTCTTGAAAGAATGTTTGGTGTGTCTGGGACTGCCTTGAAGTGGTTGCGGTCTTATTTTACTGACCGTTCCCAGTTTGTTTCTATGGGTGGTTATAGGTCCGAGATGAGCTCTGTCTCAACTGGTGTCCCTCAGGGGTCGGATTTAGGCCCCTTAATTTTTAACATTTATTTGTCACCGTTAGGCCACCTTTTGAGATCGCTCAGCCTTCATTATCATTTGTATGCTGACGATACGCAGATTTATATACATTCAAATTCAAATCCTGCATTACTGAGATTAAAACATGGATGGATAATAATTTCTTGTGTTTGAACGGTGATAAAACTGAAGTTATGCTTATAGGTTCTTGTCATCAAATATCTAAACCCGGCCATCTGTCCTTGACTCTGGATGGCTCTGTTTTGGAAGTCCAGAGTCGAGTGAGGAACCTTGGAGTTATTTTTGATGCTAATCTGTCTTTTGATTCTTTTATCTAGAGCACTGTTAAAACCTCTTTTTTCCATATCAGAAATATCGCAAGATTGCGCCCTATGTTAAATTTGTTAAATTTCAGTGAAATGCTGGTCAATTCCTTTGTTGTCTCACGGTTAGACTATTGTAAAGCTCTTTTAGCCGGAGCTTCTAAATCTACACTTAATAAGATGCAATATGTACAAAATTTTTTATTTTTTTTTTAATTATTTTAACTGGGTCTAGGATTGGCAGTCACATTACTCCAGTATTAGAATCTTTGCACTGGCTCCCGGTCAGGTTTAGAGTGGATTTTAAAATTCTGATGCTTGCTTTTAAAGCATTGCATGGCCTGGCACCTCATTACCTCACAGAATTGTTGCATCCATACACTCCTAGTCGTAGATTGCGCTCCTCTCTGTCAAACTTGTTGGTTGTTCCTCAAACACGTCTAAGATCTATGGGTGACAAGGCTTTCTCTTTCTATGCCCCTGTCCTTTGGAATTCTCTGCCTCTAGAACTTAGGGGAGTTCAGAATTATGATGGATTTAAAGTTCAGCTTAAGACATATTTTTTTAAACTTGCATTTGTTTATTGATTTTGTTTTTTTTGTATTTGATTACATTGTGTTCAGCGCTTTGAGAAGCTGCTTTTAAAGGCGCTTTATAAAATAAAGTTTATTATTATTATTATTCTCCTGCCGATTGTCATTTTCAAAATGTTCATAGATGTCAATTTTATTTGATTTTTAGAAGATAATATTACTTGAACTTACTAAATTAATCCAACATGGTATATACCGTTTCTCCTACAGTATGATGGGTGGTGGAAATGTAGGAGCATTTGTCTGCCACAATAACAATGAAGATGAATTAAAGTGACAACATTTGAATAGATAAAAGCATAAAGTGTCAAGAGAGTCAAACATAGAATGATCAGAGCATTAAACTATATACATATTTAGCTCATTACTGGGGGAGCTAAACTACTTTTAAAACAACTGTCAAACTGTAGAGAGAAAAAAAACTGTAGTAAAAAAGTAGTCAAGTTAGTAATGTCACTGCTTAGATAGTCCAGAGCACTGTTTTGGACACTATCAGGGGGGGTCTTCCAGGGTCCTGTACCATCAGTGTTGCCAACTGCTTTCAATTGAAAGTAGCTAAAACTGGTTGCTAAATGTCACTAGATGACATCTTAATGGCAAATTCGCTGATCTATATAAAGATGAATATAAATCAGTGGGCAATATAAAAACTTAGCTAAGGTTTGTCCAAGAAGTTATTATATTTGTCCCTAACCTAAAAAAGTCTCAATTAGGGGTGGGATAATAGAAAAATCTTGCTACAAAAATTCAGAGTTACAGGATTAGTTTCGAATTGACAAAACCAAACCACTCCAATCCAATCCGGATTTGTTGGTATCATGAAGCTGATCATCAACTTTCTTTGTCAACTCAGGCTTTGATTCTGTGTTTGTGGAGCATGTGCACATGAATGTGTGAAATCATTGGCAAACAGCCAATCACGAGCCTTGGTTAAAGGTTAAAGGTTTTGCTAAAGGATAAGAGATTGAAGAATGATTTATTTAAATGCATTTACAATGAAAAAAATACTTGTTCATGAAAGAGGACAAATAAAAGAAACTATCTTGCTTCATCTGTGCAGTCACAAGTGAAACTTGTTAAATTTGTTTATGTAGTTGGAATTATACAGCGATAGAGACTCAAACATGCAAGGTCACAGTCATTTTTAAAGCATTATCTATTGATTCTACAACTTATTTATAATACATATGATCTGTATATTTTAACATTCAGTTAAAATAAATGATTTATAATAACTGTTCAATTAAAATAGCTTGTGTGTAATGGATTAATAAATCATTAAAGCCAGACTATTTTTTTAGTATTAGTTCCCTTTCATTTGGAGCAAGATAAACTGGGGGAGTGACTTTTCTGTGTCAGACATGTGTCACTTTGCTCACACCTGATTGGTCCAAGTTCAGTTTGTGATCTCCAACTCAGAACATAACCTGCCCTGGAGCAGGTTAGCTGTTGAGTGTATGTTACTATGGCAATGAACGCAGCTAAAAGCCAAGCCACTTTCATGGTACCTAAAACCCAGGATTGGTGCAAACTAAACTGAAACTTATATGGCTAGCTAGCTAATGTGGCTTCATGGTACAGGCCCTAGATAGCAGGTTATGTAACATACCCATTTAAGGGTAATTGGATAAACTCAGCTTTTGGTTCAAAAAACGGAGTCAACTTTCAGGGTATGTAAGTAGCCATAGAAACTTATTCTCTGAACGTAACCTGGGGCCTGTACCATGATGGTAGATGCACAAATTCAGAGTTACAGGATTAGTTTCGAATTGACAAAACCAAACCACTCCAATCCGGTTTTGTTGGTACCATGATGCTGATCATCAACTTTCTTTGTCATCTCAGGCTTTGATCTTGAGTTTGTGGAGCATGTGCACATGAATGTGTGACATCACTGGTGAACAGCCAATCAAGAGCGTTGGTTAAAGAATGAAGAATATGATTAATTTAAATGGATTTACAATTAAAAAAGTACTTGTTCATGAAAGAGGACAAATAAAAGAAGTTATCTTGCTTTATCAGTGCAGTCACAAGTGAAACTTGTTAAGTTAGTTTAAACAGCTGGAAATATACAGCGATAGAGATTCAAACATCTAAGTTCACTTACTAATTTTTAAAGCGTTATCTATATTACATACAATCTGCATATTTTAACATTCATTTAAAATAAATTATTTAAAATAACTGTTAAACTAAAATTGCTTGTATGTAATGGATTAATAATAATATAAATCATATAATTATATAAAAATTATATAAAATAACTACATTTTTGTTTTGGCAAGACAATTTTTTTTTAATACTAGTGACCTTTCATTTGGCACAAGAAAAACTGGAGGAGTGGCTTTTTTGTGTCCGATGTGTCACTTTGCTCACATCACCTTTTGGTATGGAATGGTAAGTTATGTAATGATATAAACGTTGTGCTTAATCTATAAACAAACCTTTTATATCTACATTTTTGACAAATGCACTTTTTTGTAGCACTCAGCTCTAGTGATGCAAAGTCCAATTCATTTCCGCGAACCGGTTCTTTTCGGTCAGATTGGCTCATTGAACCGGTTCAAAAAGCTGATTCATCAGTTCCTGACGTCATCAAGCAGTAAGCCTTTATGCATTTCTTTTCTAACAACTCAGTGCCATGTTGTATCAATGAAAATTTAAATAGTAATTTGTGTCAACACATATTGAAACATTAAAAAAAAAAAGATATTTGTGTGAATGCCTATTGCTGATTATTGCCATATAATTCACTTTAGTATGGTATTTGTGGTCACAGTTTCATTCATGGATCCTTTATGTCAGATACGACTGACTGACCAATATTGACTAGCCTACAACTTGGATAAGATTCCTTGTTATGATCCTTGGCATCGTTGTTTTCGTATGTTTTGCCGTTGGTGATCTGTTGGCTGTGGTCGGAATCCCGTTGACATCACTTATTCGCGTCTCACCCTATTACTATGGGCTGTAACATTCCTAAAAGTTTCACACCTACAGCACACATTACAGACATTGATGCACAAATGCGGATATGTTCTACATGTCAAAAGTAGTAGGCTATAAAGAAAGAGTAAACCAGGCTTATAAACTCCTTGATTTTGCTTAAGCAATAACTATAGTAAACTATAGTAAAATTTATTTACATCACTCGACAGAAAGGTTTTTGCAGGTTTTAATAAAACGTAAATTAATAACAGCCATAATAAGCATATTTCCAGTACTCCCCTCAGGTTTATTTTCAACTCACTCATCAGAATCTTCGTTAATCGTCGGTAAACTTCGCCACGGCTCATTCGGTTCTTTTTGAATCAAATGTGCTACTTTGGCTTTGCGTCCTGCATCATCAACCTGGAACTAACGTTCGATTCAGTTCGATTTGTGAACCGGCTCGACTGGTTACTTCCTGAGAACCGGCTTAAAAGAACAATTCGTTGAAGAACCGAACATCACTACTCAGTGGAATATGGCTTAGACTCTTCCTTGAGCCCAAGCAAAGAAAAAGGTGTGTACAGTATGTAGTCAGATTAAGACTCTTGATATAGTTCCACATTTGTTATAGTGACAAATGATCCCTCTTTAAAAGATACAAAAATGTAAGTATTTGAAGTTCTGCTAATCAAACTAGCTGTGTTTGATCTCTTCAATCTAGTCAACAGCCAACATTTCTTGGATGCTGAATCATCATCTGGATCTGTGAATAGTATATTCAGCCAGGATGCAACTGATTCCAAGTCTGCTAACGCCACCTTGAGCTAGGATGCTGAGTCTGGTTCTAACGCCACCTTAAAGGGTCATGAAACCACCCCCTGTTCGGTCTTTCACACCTTACCTCTGAAAAAGACTCCAGAAATGGGCGTGTAAAACTGTGGGAAAATGGGAGTGTAGAGGATGGGAAGAGAGGAGAATACAATCAATAAAACACAGACCTACAACAGGCTCATTATACAGACAGATGAATATTAAAATATATTTCAAACAGAAAGAATAAAGGCATAGTTATTTTTGTGTACTCTTCTTTGTATTTTCGATCTATTTCATAGTTTGCAGTGCATCACAATAATCTGTCGTGTCATCGTATTCATGAACAGACGTACCGCTGTATCAGTGCCCTTATTTGCACATATTTCATTTGAAGAAGACATGAAATGTGCATGAGCACGGTGCTGGTTCATGTTTGGAGCACGCACGAGAGAATATGAAAAATACTCACAAACAGGGTGCGAATTACGCAGTGAGCATTGACCATTGGGGAGGTCAGAGCACTGGGGGGGGGGGGGGGTATTTTTAAATAGGGCTGTCAGGTGATTATTTAAAAAAAAATCTATTTACATAATGTGGCGATTAATTAATTAACATGCACATCTTTACCGATTAAAGATAAAATTATTAAAAATAATAGTTAATTTAGTGTTATTGTGTTAATTTACAAAAAAAACACTGAACAGACATTACAAAAAAGTAGCTGAAATATAAGTAGCTTTAGAAAGAAATATTTTAATTCAACACAAAAACAAATAAATAGTGAAATATGAAATTATTTTAAAAAAGAAACTCTCTGAATATAAAACTAAACAGTAGGTGGTGGCAAATCCCAGTCTTAAGTGAGTCAATCATCGATTTGTTCAAATGGCTGATTCATTCAGAAACAAAGCAAGTGACTGCCTTTCTGAATGGTTCACTGAATCATTCATTCACTCAGTTTAAAAACGTGGATTAATGATCCACTTATATGTGTTGATCAAAGACGCACAACAGTTCTCAGAGAGATTTATTTTCATTATTGAAATTACTGACATTGTGTCTAAAATATATATGCTTCCGGCTTTGCTACTGTTCGGACGCTCTTGCTCTGCGATTTGCTCCCTATTTTTGCACTTTTCTCAGATCTCTCTAAGATTTTAACTTCAGCAGATCAGCACAGTACTCAGACAACACATTTTTTGGGGAAAATTAAGACTCTTTCCCAGCAGTTTACATTCCAGAGGCGGAAAAACACAGCTGTCTACATTCAGGCAGACGAGAGAAAATGCCTCTCGTGGAATCTACTTGCTGCAGAAACTGTCACAGACTTCTACAAAGGATTGTGGTTCTTGAAACAAAGTTACTTGCTGGACTTCCAAATCAGGTGGAACACACAGCAGATGGTCATCACGGACCCCCTCAGCATACAGCCGGTGAGTCCTGTGAATCTAGTGAATCTCAACAGTTTATACATGTAGAGGAAAAAGCCGAAACAGATCGACAGACAAATCGATGGCACAAACAGGGAGCGAGACCCAAAGGCAATCGAGACATCAGATTATCACGAGTATCTTGTATTGCTGCCGTAGCATCCTCTACCCCAGATGCGGCTATGACAAGACTTGTAAACACTGGTATCCTACCACCCCCTATACATCTTGAGAACAGATTTGAAGCATTAATGAATGTGGGTGAGGAATCCGCAAATGTGACTAAACACGGATCGAATCAGCCAACAGCTAACATCAACAACAGCTGAAACGCTTCAAAGTCTTGAAGTCCATTCGTTCATCAGTGGACCACTCCCAGCAAGGGGAACTAACATGTTTTCACGGTTGCTTGGGCTAAATACATGGCTACAAAGAACCTGTAGTATAAAAGGAGTCAACTTCATCAACAACTTCAATCTTTTCTGGGGCCACAGACAACTGTTTAAACTGGATGGCCTCCACCCAAACAGACTCGGTGCAAGAGTGCTAAAAGACAATATCTATTTCTCCCTCCGTAATCCTTCAGCGGTGTGTGCCAATCTACTCGGCCTGAATGGCACACACACACCTGGACAGAATATGAGTGACCACAGGACTTCATGTCAGCTCTTGAGTCAACATGTGGTTGACACGTCCCACAAGGATACTGATAACACCACTCAGCCACAACAAGCACTGCTCATGGACATAGAGCTCATCACATGCAGACTGTGACGTATTACAACAGCTCCAAGACTCAGCACCCAAGGACGACTTTCTGGAAAACAGCATCTCACAGCCACCGGAAACACCAGAGCCAGAGCCATGCTCACCAGATACACTATCCCTCTCCCCAGTATCTCCACTTCTAAGCTTCTCACAGAAAATGGAGGAACTGGTGTATGCTGGGACCAAACTCTCCCACTCTTTCGCTGCAAGCCCCCAGATATCAACTAAAAACCGGCGGGCCCCACAACCACCAAAGACTGCAGGCCCAGCTCACCCTCCTCCTCCTGCGAGAGCTCTCCGGCCGCTGCCACAATGCCAAGGCTCAAACCCCTCTCCATCTGGTGTAGGTGAACCAAAAACAACTGATAACAGCTCTCAGTGATATGTGTCGGGTCCCCGCTATATTAGCCACAACATTCACAAATGTTTACAGAAAAAGCGGGAACCCAGTGTGCCTATAGCCTCCTCTATTTCTGTTTTATCACGTGATAGAAAGTCTAAGGCCTTCTCAAGCCATATGGCTGACCCATCTAACCTGCGGCCTATAATGCATTAATCTAAGATTGCTGTAGAGACAAAATGTAATTCCATCAAGTTAGCATTTTTAAACATTCGCTCACTTAAAAATAAATCATTTCTGATCAACGATTTAATAACCACGAACAACCTGGATTTTATGTTTCTAAATGAAACATGGTTAGACGACAGCTGCAGTGCAACAGTCCTTAATGAAACAGCCCCTCCTAACTTTAATTTTATAAGTGTCTGCAGGACTGTTAGGAGAGGTGGAGGTGTAGCTGCTCTGTTTAAAGATGTTTATCAGTGCAAGCAAATGTCATTTGGTCAGTATTTGTCTTTTGAACACCTAGGTATTGTGCTGAAAGGTGCTCCACGCACCCTGTTTATCATTATTTACAGGCCTCCAAAATATTCTCCAGCCTTTGTTGATGAGTTCACTGAACTGTTATCAATGATTTCCTTAGAGTTTGACTGTTTTGCTATTGCAGGGGATTTTAATATTCACATAGATAATGCAGAAATCAAAACTACAAAAGAAATTATAACTATTTTAAACACTTTTGACCTGAGTCAGCATGTGCACGGACCCACACACAATCGTGGACACACTCTAGATTTACTCATCAGTAGAGGTCTAAACATCTCATCCATTGTAATTAAGGATGTAGCACTATCTGATCACTTCTGTATTTTCTTTGATATATTGATCTCAGTCACCACTGAATCTAGATCTGTCTCTATCAGTAAGAGATGCATTAACGAGAATACTAGTGCGCTATTTATGAAGGCAATATCATTAACACCAAGCATTTCTGCAGACCCTGTTGATCTTCTCCTGGAGTCATTTAACTCAAAAGTTAAGAATGTTATTGATGATATTGCTCCGATAAAGGTCAGCAAGAAGACGGGCAGACAAAAATCAATTTGGAGAAAATCAACAGCAGTTCAGAGCATGAAAAGGCAATGCAGAAAAGCTGAGCGGATGTGGCGGAAGACAAAACTCGAAATTCACTATAGCATCTATAAAGACAGCCTTCATGCGTTCAATGTAGAACTAGCCACAGCTAGACAGAATTTCTTTTCTAACCTTATAAACAGTAACTTAAACAACACTCGCACTCTTTTTGTGACTGTTAAGAGACTGACAAACCCCCCAAGTCAGATTCCCAGTGAAATGCTCTCCGACAGCAAATGCAATGAGTTTGCTTTCTTCTTTTCTGAGAAGATCAATAATATCAGAAAGGAGATTGGCACATCCTCAAGTTATGCAGAGGTCACACAGATTCGACCGCAATTTCAAAAAGAAGTGACTATGTGTGTTTTAAAAAAAATTGATAACAAAATTTTGGAAGAAATAGTACAGCACCTTAAATCTTCAACCTGCTATCTTGACACACTTCCCACATCCTTTTTCAAAAATGTGCTTAACTGTTTAGAAGCTGATCTCTTAGAAGTGGTGAACGCCTCACTTCTTTCTGGGACTTTTCCAAACTCCCTTAAAACTGCAGTTGTTAAGCCCTTTCTGAAAAAGCGCAATCTTGATAACACCATGTTGAGCAACTATAGACCCATATCAAATCTTCCTTTCATAGGTAAGATTATTGAAAAGGTAGTTTTTAATCAGCTGAACAACTACTTAAACTCAAATGGATACCTGGACAATTTTCAATCTGGTTTCCGAGCACATCACAGCACAGAGACAGCACTCATTAAGATAATAAATTATATTCGCCTCAATTCTGATTCTGGCAAAATATCAGTGCTGGTACTACTAGATCTTAGTGCTGCGTTTGACACTGTCGATCATAACATACTTCTAGAGAGACTGGAAAACTGGGTCGGGCTTTCTGGGATGGCACTCAAATGGTAAAGATCATACTTAGAAGGGAGAGGTTATTATGTGAGTATAGGAGAGCATAAGTCTAAGTGGACGGCCATGACATGTGGAGTCCCACAAGGCTCAATTCTTGCACCGCTCTTTTTTTGCCTGTATATGCTCCCACTAAGTCAGATAATGAGGAAGAACCAAATTGCCTATCACAGCTATGCTGATGATACCCAGATTTACCTAGCCTTATCTCCAAATGACTACAGCCCCATTGACTCCCTCTGCCAATGCATTGATGAAATTAACAGTTGGATGTGCCAGAACTTCCTTCAGTTAAACAAGGAGAAAACTGAAGTCATTGCATTTGGAAACAAAGATGAAGTTCTCAAGGTGAATGCATACCTTGACTCTAGGGGTCAAACAACAAAAAATCAAGTCAGAAATCTTGGGGTGATTCTGGAGACAGACCTTAGTTTCAGTAGTCATGTCAAAGCAATCAGCATACTATCATCTCAAAAACATTGCAAGAATTAGATGTTTTGTTTCCAGTCAAGACTTGGAGAAACCTGTTCATGCCTTTATCACCAGCAGGGTGGATTACTGTAATGGTCTCCTCACCGGCCTTCCCAAGAAGACCATTAGACAACTGCAGCTCATCCAGAATGCTGCTGCCAGGATTCTGACTAGAACCAGAAAATCTGAGCATATCACACCACTCCTCAGGTCCTTACACTGGCTTCCAGTTACATTTAGGATTGATTTTAAAGTACTTTTACTTGTTTATAAGTCACTCAATGGCCCAGGACCTAAATATATTGCTGATATGCTCACTGAATATATACCGAACAGACCACTCAGATCATTAGGATCGAGTCAGTTAGAAATACCAAGGGTTCACACAAAACAAGGGGAGTCTGCTTTTAGCTATTATGCGGCCCGCAGTTGGAACCAGCTTCCAGAAGAGATCAGATGTGTTAAAACACTAGCCACATTTAAATCTAGAATCAAAACTCATCTGTTTAACTGTGCATTTGTTGAATGAGCACTGTGCTATATGTCCGAACTGACTGCAATGAATTTTATGTATAATCATTTTCTTTAAATTTATTTTAAATCAATTTCTATATCATTTTAAAATTCCTTGTTTTTATTATTTTGATTTCCATGTTTTTACTGATTTTTTATATCTATTTCACTTTCTTTTATGTAAAGCACTTTGAATTACTACGATGTATGAAATGAGCTATATAAATAAACTTGCCTTGCCTAAAATGTAATTATTCACACCTTTACCTTATCCTCATTTAAGTCAATTGTGTAACCTATTTTTGTCTACCAGCCAATGCGGATTCTGAAAGAAAATATTGTTATAGTGTTATTGTAACGGGGCTGACGAGACGTGAGACGTGCGGATCCATATGCAAAGCTTTATTATAAAACATGGTCAGTAAACAGGCAGGGTCAGACACTGGCAAACAGGTATGGCAGGGGCAAGACACAGCAATCCGTGGAGCAAGCGTGGGTCGACGATCAGCGAACAGTATCCAAAGGGGCAAGGCAGAGAAATAATCCAGAAACGAGAGCAATAGTCCAAACGGCAGAGGCGAAGGGTAAAACCAGAAAACACGGGCAGGGTCAGACACGGAAAGGAAAACAAGGCAAGGCAAGACTATGAAAACTAAGAACGCTTTGTAAGGTAGCAGGCTAACAATACTCAGTCGCGAGCAAGAGCAAGTCCCAGGCTTATATAGTGCGTATAATAATGAGAATCAGATGTGTGTGCTCAGTGTGATGAGTAAATGGTGACCGCTGTGATCTGTGCAATGGATGATGGGTATTGCAGTCCAGAGAAGTGTGGTGTGAGAGTCAATGTGGTGAGTGAGTGACACCTGGTGGTGATTGTCCGGAAGAGCATGGACCAGATTTGTGACAGTTATAGTGCAACTTTCACACTGACAGAACCGCATGCTTGTATTTCAGCAGTGCTGTTAATGCTATGGTTATTTTAGCAAACAGTTTCCTCCATAAATTCAGTTCAACCACTTTTGAATAGTACCAACTACATAATTGTCAACATCAAGGTTTTACAAAAAAAAAAAAAAAAACTAGTCTAATATTTTTGAGCCCTAGAATTTGCTTAACCACGAAAGTTAAGTCCAGGTGGTGAAAGTGGACATACAATACTCAAACCAAAACCATTTTAAAAACAGAACTGTGCCCATCCTTACACAGGCAGTTTTTAAATACAGATTCATTAAGGCTTAAAAAAAATTAATTTGCCCTCAAACGAACTACTGTACAGTGTCACAAAATCCAGCTGCAAAGCCTAAATGTTCCTTTTTATTTTTAAACCGACACAACCACCATAGTTTTACCACCTTGGAGAAATGGTTCTGGACTCAAGTGGAACACAGGAAGGTAGAGGTTGCATAGATGTTGTCTGTTAGGATAGATTGTGCAGGTGCAGATAAAATTTAATAAAAAAAAAAAAAAAAAAAAAAAAAAAAAAAACACTTTGCCAGAAAAGTAACTAGTTTTATTGACTTGAAATAAGATGTCAAAAATGCCACATTTAGAGCTGAACAAGTCTACTAAAAGACTTCAGTGCATTAGCACATCTTGGTTGAAGTAGGCAGGTAATGACATGCTGAGGGATGGATTCTTTGGCAGGGTAGGGAATAGATTCCAGGGCAGGGGGAGTACTGGACTCCACAACTGGGTGAGAGCTGGACTCAGTAGGCAGAGAGCTGGATTGCCCAGCTGGGTAAGAGCTGGACGCAGCAGGCAGAGAGCTAGATTCTGCAGCCGGGATAGCATTGGATTCCTCAGCAGGCAGAGAGCTGGATTCCCCAGCCGAGAGTATTATGGACTCATTAGCAGACTGAGGACTGGACACCTCAGCAGGCAGAGAGCTGGATTGCCCAGCTGGGTGAGAGCTGGACGCAGCAGGCAGAGAGCTAGATTCTACAGCTGGGATAGCACTGGACTCATTAGCAGGTTGGGGGATGATTTCTGCAGGTAGAAGACTGGATTCTGCAGCTTGGAGTGTGTTGGACTCCTTGTCAGGTGGGAGGCTGGACTCCTCAGCAGGCAGAGAGCTAGATTCTCCAGTCGGGACAGCATTGGACTCATTAGAAGACTGGGGACTGGGCTCCGCAACTGGGTGAGAGCTAGATTCTCCAGCTGGGATAGCACTAGGCTCACTAGCAGGCAGAGAGCTAGATTCTCCAGCCGGGATAGCATTGGATTCTTCAGCAGGCAGAGAGCTAGATTCTACAGCTATGATAGCATTGGATTCCTCAGCAGGCAGAGAGCTAGATTCTCCAGTCGGGATAGCACTGGATTCCTCAGCAGGCAGAGAGCTAGATTCTCCAGTCGGGATAGCATTGGACTCATTAGAAGACTGGGGACTGGACTCCGCAACTGGGGGAGAGCTGGACTCAGCAGGCAGAGAGCTAGATTCTCCAGCCGGGATAGCATTGGATTCCTCAGCAGGCAGAGAGCTAGATTCTCCAGTCGGGATAGCATTGGACTCATTAGAAGACTGGGGACTGGGCTCCGCAACTGGGTGAGAGCTAGATTCTCCAGCTGGGATAGCACTAGGCTCACTAGCAGGCAGAGAGCTAGATTCTCCAGCCGGGATAGCATTGGATTCTTCAGCAGGCAGAGAGCTAGATTCTACAGCTATGATAGCATTGGATTCCTCAGCAGGCAGAGAGCTAGATTCTCCAGCCGGGATAGCATTGGATTCCTCAGCAGGCAGAGAGCTAGATTCTCCAGTCGGGATAGCATTGGACTCATTAGAAGACTGGGGACTGGGCTCCGCAACTGGGTGAGAGCTAGATTCTCCAGCTGGGATAGCACTAGGCTCACTAGCAGGCAGAGAGCTAGATTCTCCAGCCGGGATAGCATTGGATTCTTCAGCAGGCAGAGAGCTAGATTCTACAGCTATGATAGCATTGGATTCCTCAGCAGGCAGAGAGCTAGATTCTCCAGCCGGGATAGCATTGGATTCCTCAGCAGGCAGAGAGCTAGATTCTCCAGTCGGGATAGCATTGGAGTCATTAGAAGACTGGGGACTGGACTCCGCAACTGGGGGAGAGCTGGACTCAGCAGGCAGAGAGCTAGATTCTCCAGCCGGGATAGCATTGGATTCCTCAGCAGGCAGAGAGCTAGATTCTCCAGTCGGGATAGCATTGGACTCATTAGAAGACTGGGGGCTGGATTCTGCAGGCAGAGGACTGGATTCTGCAGCTGGGATAGCACTGGACTCATTAGCAGGCTGGGGGATGGATTCTGCAAGCAGAGGACTGGATTCTGCAGCTGGGATAGCACTGGACTCATTAGCAGGCTGGGGACCGAGCTCCGCAACTGGGTGAGAGCTGGACTCAGCATGCAGAGAGCTAGATTCTCCAGTCGGGATAGCATTGGATTCCACAGCAGGCAGAGAGCTAGAGTCTCCAGCCGAGAGTATTCTGGACTCATTGGCAGACTGGGGGCTGGACACCTCAGCAGGCAGAGGGCTAGATTCTCCAGTCGGGATAGCATTGGACTCAATAGCAGGCTGGGGACTGGGCTCCGCAATTGGGTGAGAGCTGGACTCAGTAGGCAGAGAGCTGGATTCTCCAGCTGGTATAGCACTGGACTCAATAGCAGGCTGGGGGCTGGACACCGCAACTGGGTGAGAGCTAGATTCTCCAGCTGGGATAGCACTAGGCTCACTAGCAGGCAGAGAGCTAGATTCTCCAGCCGGGATAGCATTGGATTCCTCAGCAGGCAGAGAGCTAGATTCTCTAGCCGGGATAGCATTGGACTCATTAGAAGACTGGGGACTGGACTCCGCAACTGGGGGAGAGCTGGACTCAGTAGGCTGAGAGCTAGATTCTCCAGCCGAGAGAGTTCTGGACTCATTGGCAGATTGGGGGCTGGACGCCGCAACTGGGTGAGAGCTAGATTCTCCAGCTGGGATAGCATTGGATTCCTCAGCAGGTAGAGAGCTAGATTCTCCAGCCAAGAGTATTCTGGACTCATTGGCAGACTGGGGGCTGGACACCTCAGCAGGCAGAGAGCTAGATTCTCCAGATGGGATAGCATTGGATTCCTCAGCAGGCAGAGAGCTAGATTCTCCAGTCGGGATAGCATTGGATTCCTCAGCAGTCTGAGAGCTAGATTCTCCAGCTGGAATGGCACTGGACTTATTAGCAGGCTGGGGGATGGACTCCGCAACTGGATGCGAGCTGGACTCAGTAGGCAGAGAGCTAGATTCCCCAGCTGGGATAGCATTAGATTCCATGGCAGGTTGGGGCCTGGGCTCCTTGGTGGACTGAGCACATGACTTCTCAGCAAGGTGGGAGCTGGAACCTGCAACTGGGAGAGGAAAGGACTCCTTAGCAGGCTGGGGGATGGATTCTGCAGGCAGAGGACTGGATTCTGCAGCTGGGATAGCACTGGACTCATTAGCAGGCTGGGGGATGGATTCTGCAAGCAGAGGACTGGATTCTGCAGCTGGGATAGCACTGGACTCATTAGCAGGCTGGGGACCGAGCTCCGCAACTGGGTGAGAGCTGGACTCAGTAGGCAGAGAGCTGGATTCCCCAGCCGTGATAGCATTGGATTCTTCAGCAGGCAGAGAGCTGGATTCCCCAGATGTGTGAGAGCTGGACTCAGCAGGCAGAGAGCTAGATTCTCCAGTCGGGATAGCATTGGATTCCTCAGCATGCAGAGAGCTAGATTCTCCAGTCGGGATAGCATTGGATTCCACAGCAGGCAGAGAGCTAGATTCTCCAGCCGAGAGAGGTCTGGACTCGTTAGCAGGCTGGGGGATGGACTCAGCAACTGGATGAGAGCTGGACTCAGCAGGCAGAGAGCTAGATTCTGCAGCTGGGATAGCGCTAGACTCAGTCAGCTTCCCATCAATCTCAGTAGACAAAGAGCCCAACTCCTCGACAGGAAGAGGGCTGGACTCTGCAGGGAAATTCACCACATCAATACCTATAGAAAATTGGTGCAAAACGTGTCAGATAAGATGAAACTAGCTTTCCTCATGGTAAAGTCTCATCAGAAAAGAATACCCTTTTGGATAACTAGCCCAGATGCATTCTTCAAAGACAGCAGAACAGCCAAGTTACACTTTGCTACTACTGGTGGGTTTGGATTTTGGCTTGCATAAGGACAAGACAAGGGGCCATCTGGAAAACAAGAGGCAAGAACTGGTGTTCAATGATACACATCACAATACTCAATCACGCATATTCAAAACTTTAACAGAAATATTATTGAAACTTACGAAAAGAAAGCTTTTAACTAGAGACACGATAAACTTGAGATTAAAATAAAAATGGAAAAAAGTGCCCCATTTAAAATTCAATAAACTCTGATTTAACATTGTGGGAAGGACATTCATATTTAATGCTAAATTTAGATCTGAACTGCATTTCCGGTGAATCATACAATGCTGTATTGCTATATTGTTTCACTAATATAACAGTCAGTTTTGCCAACTGCTTTCAATTGAAAGTAGCTAAAACTGGTAGCCAAGTGTCACTAGATGACAACGCCAAATACACTGATCTATATAAAGATGAATATAGATCAGTGGGCAATATAAAAACTTAGATAAAGTTTGTCCAAAAAGTTGATATTTGGCCCTAAACTTTTGGAAAAAAAAAAAGTCTCAAAAGGGGTGGGGAAGTCGCTAAATCTAGCTACAAAATAGCAAAGTTGGCAACACTGAATACAGGAAGTCAGTATGCCCCATTAAAACAACTACACATCATGTGAACAAAGAGACATAATGCCATCATGATCAGTTTACAAACCCTTCTTCTCCAAGTGAACTTGCTCACTACCAGTCTGGGATAAAGGATACCCAATTGGAGAGGCAAATCCTGAAAATGAAATGTAAGGTTAAAGAAAGAGATACATAAAAAAGAAAACTTTTTAAAACACTACATCAATGAGGAAACAACTTCACCATCAAGCACCACTTCGTGGAACAAGAACACCAAAAACAGAAGATTTGAAACAGCCATCTTGAGTAAAGCTGAAAATCAACAATCTAACACTGCTTTCTAAAACAAGTGTTGAGCCAGGGCTTTTAAAATGAAGCCAGGGGTTTTAAATCATCGTTGATTTTCATCACCTGGGTTCCTCGTTAAAATTAAATTAGTAAGAGAGGATCCACTCGTTAAACTTGCTAAACTTGCTTTGATGCTTTGTGTCCTGCTGTTCTCAGTATTATAAATGATTCCTTACAGACTGGGGTTGTTCCAGCATTAAAGATTGCTGCTTTAACACCTGTACCTAAAAAAGAAAACATTGCACTGTACGATTTCAACAATTTCCGTCCTATTTCAAATCTCCCGCTTTTGGCAAAATTACTTGAGCGTATTGTTGCCTCTCATTTGTGTAATCATCTCACAGTTAATAATCTTTTTGAACCCTTTCAGTCGGGTTTTCGTAAATTTCACAGTACTGAGACTGCCTTGGTCAAGGTCACCAATGATTTGTTGATGGCCTCTGACTCTGGTGCAACATCTGTTCTTATTCTTCTTGATCTAAGGGCCGCGTTTGATACTGTGGATCACAGTCTATTACTTACTCGTCTTGAAAGAATGTTTGGTGTGTCTGGGACTGCCTTGAAGTGGTTGCGGTCTTATTTTACTGACCGTTCCCAGTTTGTTTCTATGGGTGGTTATAGGTCCGAGATGAGCTCTGTCTCAACTGGTGTCCCTCAGGGGTCGGATTTAGGCCCCTTAATTTTTAACATTTATTTGTCACCGTTAGGCCACCTTTTGAGATCGCTCAGCCTTCATTATCATTTGTATGCTGACGATATGCAGATTTATATACATTCAAATTCAAATCCTGCATTACTGAGATTAAAACATGGATGGATAATAATTTCTTGTGTTTGAACGGTGATAAAACTGAAGTTATGCTTATAGGTTCTTGTCATCAAATATCTAAAGCCGGCCATCTGTCCTTGACTCTGGATGGCTCTGTTTTGGAAGTCCAGAGTCGAGTGAGGAACCTTGGAGTTATTTTTGATGCTAATCTGTCTTTTGATTCTTTTATCTAGAGCACTGTTAAAACCTCTTTTTTCCATATCAGAAATATCGCAAGATTGCGCCCTATGTTAAATTTGTTAAATTTCAGTGAAATGCTGGTCAATTCCTTTGTTGTCTCACGGTTAGACTATTGTAAAGCTCTTTTAGCCGGAGCTTCTAAATCTACACTTAATAAGATGCAATATGTACAAAATTTTTTATTTTTTTTTAAATTATTTTAACTGGGTCTAGGATTGGCAGTCACATTACTCCAGTATTAGAATCTTTGCACTGGCTCCCGGTCAGGTTTAGAGTGGATTTTAAAATTCTGATGCTTGCTTTTAAAGCATTGCATGGCCTGGCACCTCATTACCTCACAGAATTGTTGCATCCATACACTCCTAGTCGTAGATTGCGCTCCTCTCTGTCAAACTTGTTGGTTGTTCCTCAAACACGTCTAAGATCTATGGGTGACAAGGCTTTCTCTTTCTATGCCCCTGTCCTTTGGAATTCTCTGCCTCTAGAACTTAGGGGAGTTCAGAATTATGATGGATTTAAAGTTCAGCTTAAGACATATTTTTTTAAACTTGCATTTGTTTATTGATTTTGTTTTTTTTGTATTTGATTACATTGTGTTCAGCGCTTTGAGAAGCTGCTTTTAAAGGCGCTTTATAAAATAAAGTTTATTATTATTATTATTCTCCTGCCGATTGTCATTTTCAAAATGTTCATAGATGTCAATTTTATTTGATTTTTAGAAGATAATATTACTTGAACTTACTAAATTAATCCAACATGGTATATACCGTTTCTCCTACAGTATGATGGGTGGTGGAAATGTAGGAGCATTTGTCTGCCACAATAACAATGAAGATGAATTAAAGTGACAACATTTGAATAGATAAAAGCATAAAGTGTCAAGAGAGTCAAACATAGAATGATCAGAGCATTAAACTATATACATATTTAGCTCATTACTGGGGGAGCTAAACTACTTTTAAAACAACTGTCAAACTGTAGAGAGAAAAAAAACTGTAGTAAAAAAGTAGTCAAGTTAGTAATGTCACTGCTTAGATAGTCCAGAGCACTGTTTTGGACACTATCAGGGGGGTCTTCCAGGGTCCTGTACCATCAGTGTTGCCAACTGCTTTCAATTGAAAGTAGCTAAAACTGGTTGCTAAATGTCACTAGATGACATCTTAATGGCAAATTCGCTGATCTATATAAAGATGAATATAAATCAGTGGGCAATATAAAAACTTAGCTAAGGTTTGTCCAAGAAGTTATTATATTTGTCCCTAACCTAAAAAAGTCTCAATTAGGGGTGGGATAATAGAAAAATCTTGCTACAAAAATTCAGAGTTACAGGATTAGTTTCGAATTGACAAAACCAAACCACTCCAATCCAATCCGGATTTGTTGGTATCATGAAGCTGATCATCAACTTTCTTTGTCAACTCAGGCTTTGATTCTGTGTTTGTGGAGCATGTGCACATGAATGTGTGAAATCATTGGCAAACAGCCAATCACGAGCCTTGGTTAAAGGTTAAAGGTTTTGCTAAAGGATAAGAGATTGAAGAATGATTTATTTAAATGCATTTACAATGAAAAAAATACTTGTTCATGAAAGAGGACAAATAAAAGAAACTATCTTGCTTCATCTGTGCAGTCACAAGTGAAACTTGTTAAATTTGTTTATGTAGTTGGAATTATACAGCGATAGAGACTCAAACATGCAAGGTCACAGTCATTTTTAAAGCATTATCTATTGATTCTACAACTTATTTATAATACACATGATCTGTATATTTTAACATTCAGTTAAAATAAATGATTTATAATAACTGTTCAATTAAAATAGCTTGTGTGTAATGGATTAATAAATCATTAAAGCCAGACTATTTTTTTTGTATTAGTTCCCTTTCATTTGGAGCAAGATAAACTGGGGGAGTGACTTTTCTGTGTCAGACATGTGTCACTTTGCTCACACCTGATTGGTCCAAGTTCAGTTTGTGATCTCCAACTCAGAACATAACCTGCCCTGGAGCAGGTTAGCTGTTGAGTGTATGTTACTATGGCAATGAACGCAGCTAAAAGCCAAGCCACTTTCATGGTACCTAAAACCCAGGATTGGTGCAAACTAAACTGAAACTTATATGGCTAGCTAGCTAATGTGACTTCATGGTACAGGCCCTAGATAGCAGGTTATGTAACATACCCATTTAAGGGTAATTGGATAAACTCAGCTTTTGGTTCAAAAAACGGAGTCAACTTTCAGGGTATGTAAGTAGCCATAGAAACTTATTCTCTGAACGTAACCTGGGGCCTGTACCATGATGGTAGATGCACAAATTCAGAGTTACAGGATTAGTTTCGAATTGACAAAACCAAACCACTCCAATCCGGTTTTGTTGGTACCATGATGCTGATCATCAACTTTCTTTGTCATCTCAGGCTTTGATCTTGAGTTTGTGGAGCATGTGCACATGAATGTGTGACATCACTGGTGAACAGCCAATCAAGAGCGTTGGTTAAAGAATGAAGAATATGATGAATTTAAATGGATTTACAATTAAAAAAGTACTTGTTCATGAAAGAGGACAAATAAAAGAAGTTATCTTGCTTTATCAGTGCAGTCACAAGTGAAACTTGTTAAGTTAGTTTAAACAGCTGGAAATATACAGCGATAGAGATTCAAACATCTAAGTTCACTTACTCATTTTTAAAGCGTTATCTATATTACATACAATCTGCATATTTTAACATTCATTTAAAATAAATTATTTAAAATAACTGTTAAACTAAAATTGCTTGTATGTAATGGATTAATAATAATATAAATCATATAATTATATAAAAATTATATAAAATAACTACATTTTTGTTTTGGCAAGACAATTTTTTTTTAATACTAGTGACCTTTCATTTGGCACAAGAAAAACTGGAGGAGTGGCTTTTTTGTGTCCGATGTGTCACTTTGCTCACATCACCTTTTGGTATGGAATGGTAAGTTATGTAATGATATAAACGTTGTGCTTAATCTATAAACAAACCTTTTATATCTACATTTTTGACAAATGCACTTTTTTGTAGCACTCAGCTCTAGTGATGCAAAGTCCAATTCATTTCCGCGAACCGGTTCTTTTCGGTCAGATTGGCTCATTGAACCGGTTCAAAAAGCTGATTCATCAGTTCCTGACGTCATCAAGCAGTAAGCCTTTATGCATTTCTTTTCTAACAACTCAGTGCCATGTTGTATCAATGAAAATTTAAATAGTAATTTGTGTCAACACATATTGAAACATTAAAAAAAAAAAGATATTTGTGTGAATGCCTATTGCTGATTATTGCCATATAATTCACTTTAGTATGGTATTTGTGGTCACAGTTTCATTCATGGATCCTTTATGTCAGATACGACTGACTGACCAATATTGACTAGTCTACAACTTGGATAAGATTCCTTGTTATGATCCTTGGCATCGTTGTTTTCGTATGTTTTGCCGTTGGTGATCTGTTGGCTGTGGTCGGAATCCCGTTGACATCACTTATTCGCGTCTCACCCTATTACTATGGGCTGTAACATTCCTAAAAGTTTCACACCTACAGCACACATTACAGACATTGATGCACAAATGCGGATATGTTCTACATGTCAAAAGTAGTAGGCTATAAAGAAAGAGTAAACCAGGCTTATAAACTCCTTGATTTTGCTTAAGCAATAACTATAGTAAACTATAGTAAAATTTATTTACATCACTCGACAGAAAGGTTTTTGCAGGTTTTAATAAAACGTAAATTAATAACAGCCATAATAAGCATATTTCCAGTACTCCCCTCAGGTTTATTTTCAACTCACTCATCAGAATCTTCGTTAATCGTCGGTAAACTTCGCCACGGCTCATTCGGTTCTTTTTTAATCAAATGTGCTACTTTGGCTTTGCGTCCTGCATCATCAACCTGGAACTAACGTTCGATTCAGTTCGATTTGTGAACCGGCTCGACTGGTTACTTCCTGAGAACCGGCTTAAAAGAACAATTCGTTGAAGAACCGAACATCACTACTCAGTGGAATATGGCTTAGACTCTTCCTTGAGCCCAAGCAAAGAAAAAGGTGTGTACAGTATGTAGTCAGATTAAGACTCTTGATATAGTTCCACATTTGTTATAGTGACAAATGATCCCTCTTTAAAAGATACAAAAATGTAAGTATTTGAAGTTCTGCTAATCAAACTAGCTGTGTTTGATCTCTTCAATCTAGTCAACAGCCAACATTTCTTGGATGCTGAATCATCATCTGGATCTGTGAATAGTATATTCAGCCAGGATGCAACTGATTCCAAGTCTGCTAACGCCACCTTGAGCTAGGATGCTGAGTCTGGTTCTAACGCCACCTTAAAGGGTCATGAAACCACCCCCTGTTCGGTCTTTCACACCTTACCTCTGAAAAAGACTCCAGAAATGGGCGTGTAAAACTGTGGGAAAATGGGAGTGTAGAGGATGGGAAGAGAGGGGAATACAATCAATAAAACACAGACCTACAACAGGCTCATTATACAGACAGATGAATATTAAAATATATTTCAAACAGAAAGAATAAAGGCATAGTTATTTTTGTGTACTCTTCTTTGTATTTTCGATCTATTTCATAGTTTGCAGTGCATCACAATAATCTGTCGTGTCATCGTATTCATGAACAGACGTACCGCTGTATCAGTGCCCTTATTTGCACATATTTCATTTGAAGAAGACATGAAATGTGCATGAGCACGGTGCTGGTTCATGTTTGGAGCACGCACGAGAGAATATGAAAAATACTCACAAACAGGGTGCGAATTACGCAGTGAGCATTGACCATTGGGGAGGTCAGAGCACTGGGGGGGGGGGTATTTTTAAATAGGGCTGTCAGGTGATTATTTAAAAAAAAATCTATTTACATAATGTGGCGATTAATTAATTAACATGCACATCTTTACCGATTAAAGATAAAATTATTAAAAATAATAGTTAATTTAGTGTTATTGTGTTAATTTACAAAAAAAACACTGAACAGACATTACAAAAAAGTAGCTGAAATATAAGTAGCTTTAGAAAGAAATATTTTAATTCAACACAAAAACAAATAAATAGTGAAATATGAAATTATTTAAAAAAAGAAACTCTCTGAATATAAAACTAAACAGTAGGTGGTGGCAAATCCCAGTCTTAAGTGAGTCAATCATCGATTTGTTCAAATGGCTGATTCATTCAGAAACAAAGCAAGTGACTGCCTTTCTGAATGGTTCACTGAATCATTCATTCACTCAGTTTAAAAACGTGGATTAATGATCCACTTATATGTGTTGATCAAAGACGCACAACAGTTCTCAGAGAGATTTATTTTCATTATTGAAATTACTGACATTGTGTCTAAAATATATATGCTTCCGGCTTTGCTACTGTTCGGACGCTCTTGCTCTGCGCTTTGCTCCCTATTTTTGCACTTTTCTCAGATCTCTCTAAGATTTTAACTTCAGCAGATCAGCACAGTACTCAGACAACACATTTTTTGGGGAAAATTAAGACTCTTTCCCAGCAGTTTACATTCCAGAGGCGGAAAAACACAGCTGTCTACATTCAGGCAGACGAGAGAAAATGCCTCTCGTGGAATCTACTTGCTGCAGAAACTGTCACAGACTTCTACAAAGGATTGTGGTTCTTGAAACAAAGTTACTTGCTGGACTTCCAAATCAGGTGGAACACACAGCAGATGGTCATCACGGACCCCCTCAGCATACAGCCGGTGAGTCCTGTGAATCTAGTGAATCTCAACAGTTTATACATGTAGAGGAAAAAGCCGAAACAGATCGACAGACAAATCGATGGCACAAACAGGGAGCGAGACCCAAAGGCAATCGAGACATCAGATTATCACGAGTATCTTGTATTGCTGCCGTAGCATCCTCTACCCCAGATGCGGCTATGACAAGACTTGTAAACACTGGTATCCTACCACCCCCTATACATCTTGAGAACAGATTTGAAGCATTAATGAATGTGGGTGAGGAATCCGCAAATGTGACTAAACACGGATCGAATCAGCCAACAGCTAACATCAACAACAGCTGAAACGCTTCAAAGTCTTGAAGTCCATTCGTTCATCAGTGGACCACTCCCAGCAAGGGGAACTAACATGTTTTCACGGTTGCTTGGGCTAAATACATGGCTACAAAGAACCTGTAGTATAAAAGGAGTCAACTTCATCAACAACTTCAATCTTTTCTGGGGCCACAGACAACTGTTTAAACTGGATGGCCTCCACCCAAACAGACTCGGTGCAAGAGTGCTAAAAGACAATATCTATTTCTCCCTCCGTCATCCTTCAGCGGTGTGTGCCAATCTACTCGGCCTGAATGGCACACACACACCTGGACAGAATATGAGTGACCACAGGACTTCATGTCAGCTCTTGAGTCAACATGTGGTTGACACGTCCCACAAGGATACTGATAACACCACTCAGCCACAACAAGCACTGCTCATGGACATAGAGCTCATCACATGCAGACTGTGACGTATTACAACAGCTCCAAGACTCAGCACCCAAGGACGACTTTCTGGAAAACAGCATCTCACAGCCACCGGAAACACCAGAGCCAGAGCCATGCTCACCAGATACACTATCCCTCTCCCCAGCATCTCCACTTCTAAGCTTCTCACAGAAAATGGAGGAACTGGTGTATGCTGGGACCAAACTCTCCCACTCTTTCGCTGCAAGCCCCCAGATATCAACTAAAAAACGGCGGGCCCCACAACCACCAAAGACTGCAGGCCCAGCTCACCCTCCTCCTCCTGCGAGAGCTCTCCGGCCGCTGCCACAACGCCAAGGCTCAAACCCCTCTCCATCTGGTGTAGGTGAACCAAAAACAACTGATAACAGCTCTCAGTGATATGTGTCGGGTCCCCGCTATATTAGCCACAACATTCACAAATGTTTACAGAAAAGCGGGAACCCAGTGTGCCTATAGCCTCCTCTATTTCTGTTTTATCACGTGATAGAAAGTCTAAGGCCTTCTCAAGCCATACGGCTGACCCATCTAACCTGCGGCCTATAATGCATTAATCTAAGATTGCTGTAGAGACAAAATGTAATTCCATCAAGTTAGCATTTTTAAACATTCGCTCACTTAAAAATAAATCATTTCTGATCAACGATTTAATAACCACGAACAACCTGGATTTTATGTTTCTAAATGAAACATGGTTAGTCCTTAATGAAACAGCCCCTCCTAACTTTAATTTTATAAGTGTCTGCAGGACTGTTAGGAGAGGTGGAGGTGTAGCTGCTCTGTTTAAAGATGTTTATCAGTGCAAGCAAATGTCATTTGGTCAGTATTTGTCTTTTGAACACCTAGGTATTGTGCTGAAAGATGCTCCACGCACCCTGTTTATCATTATTTACAGGCCTCCAAAATATTCTCCAGCCTTTGTTGATGAGTTCACTGAACTGTTATCAATGATTTCCTTAGAGTTTGACTGTTTTGCTATTGCAGGGGATTTTAATATTCACATAGATAATGCAGAAATCAAAACTACAAAAGAAATTATAACTGTTCTAAACACTTTTGACCTGAGTCAGCATGTGCACAGACCCACACACAATCGTGGACACACTCTAGATTTACTCATCAGTAGAGGTCTAAACATCTCATCCATTGTAATTAAGGATGTAGCACTATCTGATCACTTCTGTATTTTCTTTGATATATTGATCTCAGTCACCACTGAATCTAGATCTGTCTCTATCAGTAAGAGATGCATTAACGAGAATACTAGTGCGCTATTTATGAAGGCAATATCATTAACACCAAGCATTTCTGCAGACCCTGTTGATCTTCTCCTGGAGTCATTTAACTCAAAAGTTAAGAATGTTATTGATGATATTGCTCCGATAAAGGTCAGCAAGAAGACGGGCAGACAAAAATCAATTTGGAGAAAATCAACAGCAGTTCAGAGCATGAAAAGGCAATGCAGAAAAGCTGAGCGGATGTGGCGGAAGACAAAACTCGAAATTCACTATAGCATCTATAAAGACAGCCTTCATGCGTTCAATGTGGAACTAGCCACAGCTAGACAGAATTTCTTTTCTAACCTTATAAACAGTAACTTAAACAACACTCGCACTCTTTTTGTGACTGTTAAGAGACTGACAAACCCCCCAAGTCAGATTCCCAGTGAAATGCTCTCCGACAGCAAATGCAATGAGTTTGCTTTCTTCTTTTCTGAGAAGATCAATAATATCAGAAAGGAGATTGGCACATCCTCAAGTTATGCAGAGGTCACACAGATTCGACCGCAATTTCAAAAAGAAGTGACTATGTGTGTTTTAAAAAAAATTGATAACAAAATTTTGGAAGAAATAGTACAGCACCTTAAATCTTCAACCTGCTATCTTGACACACTTCCCACATCCTTTTTCAAAAATGTGCTTAACTGTTTAGAAGCTGATCTCTTAGAAGTGGTGAACGCCTCACTTCTTTCTGGGACTTTTCCAAACTCCCTTAAAACTGCAGTTGTTAAGCCCTTTCTGAAAAAGCGCAATCTTGATAACACCATGTTGAGCAACTATGGACCCATATCAAATCTTCCTTTCATAGGTAAGATTATTGAAAAGGTAGTTTTTAATCAGCTGAACAACTACTTAAACTCAAATGGATACCTGGACAATTTTCAATCTGGTTTCCGAGCACATCACAGCACAGAGACAGCACTCATTAAGATAATAAATGATATTCGCCTCAATTCTGATTCTGGCAAAATATCAGTGCTGGTACTACTAGATCTTAGTGCTGCGTTTGACACTGTCGATCATAACATACTTCTAGAGAGACTGGAAAACTGGGTCGGGCTTTCTGGGATGGCACTCAAATGGTAAAGATCATACTTAGAAGGGAGAGGTTATTATGTGAGTATAGGAGAGCATAAGTCTAAGTGGACGGCCATGACATGTGGAGTCCCACAAGGCTCAATTCTTGCACCGCTCTTTTTTTGCCTGTATATGCTCCCACTAAGTCAGATAATGAGGAAGAACCAAATTGCCTATCACAGCTATGCTGATGATACCCAGATTTACCTAGCCTTATCTCCAAATGACTACAGCCCCATTGACTCCCTCTGCCAATGCATTGATGAAATTAACAGTTGGATGTGCCAGAACTTCCTTCAGTTAAACAAGGAGAAAACTGAAGTCATTGCATTTGGAAACAAAGATGAAGTTCTCAAGGTGAATGCATACCTTGACTCTAGGGGTCAAACAACAAAAAATCAAGTCAGAAATCTTGGGGTGATTCTGGAGACAGACCTTAGTTTCAGTAGTCATGTCAAAGCAATCAGCATACTATCATCTCAAAAACATTGCAAGAATTAGATGTTTTGTTTCCAGTCAAGACTTGGAGAAACCTGTTCATGCCTTTATCACCAGCAGGGTGGATTACTGTAATGGTCTCCTCACCGGCCTTCCCAAGAAGACCATTAGACAACTGCAGCTCATCCAGAATGCTGCTGCCAGGATTCTGACTAGAACCAGAAAATCTGAGCATATCACACCACTCCTCAGGTCCTTACACTGGCTTCCAGTTACATTTAGGATTGATTTTAAAGTACTTTTACTTGTTTATAAGTCACTCAATGGCCCAGGACCTAAATATATTGCTGATATGCTCACTGAATATATACCGAACAGACCACTCAGATCATTAGGATCGAGTCAGTTAGAAATACCAAGGGTTCACACAAAACAAGGGGAGTCTGCTTTTAGCTATTATGCGGCCCGCAGTTGGAACCAGCTTCCAGAAGAGATCAGATGTGTTAAAACACTAGCCACATTTAAATCTAGAATCAAAACTCATCTGTTTAACTGTGCATTTGTTGAATGAGCACTGTGCTATATGTCCGAACTGACTGCAATGCATTTTATGTATAATCATTTTCTTTAAATTTATTTTAAATCAATTTCTATATCATTTTAAAATTCCTTGTTTTTATTATTTTGATTTCCATGTTTTTACTGATTTTTTATATCTATTTCACTTTCTTTTATGTAAAGCACTTTGAATTACTACGATGTATGAAATGAGCTATATAAATAAACTTGCCTTGCCTAAAATGTAATTATTCACACCTTTACCTTATCCTCATTTAAGTCAATTGTGTAACCTATTTTTGTCTACCAGCCAATGCGGATTCTGAAAGAAAATATTGTTATAGTGTTATTGTAACGGGGCTGACGAGACGTGAGACGTGCGGATCCATATGCAAAGCTTTATTATAAAACATGGTCAGTAAACAGGCAGGGTCAGACACTGGCAAACAGGTATGGCAGGGGCAAGACACAGCAATCCGTGGAGCAAGCGTGGGTCGACGATCAGCGAACAGTATCCAAAGGGGCAAGGCAGAGAAATAATCCAGAAACGAGAGCAATAGTCCAAACGGCAGAGGCGAAGGGTAAAACCAGAAAACACGGGCAGGGTCAGACACGGAAAGGAAAACAAGGCAAGGCAAGACTATGAAAACTAAGAACGCTTTGTAAGGTAGCAGGCTAACAATACTCAGCCGCGAGCAAGAGCAAGTCCCAGGCTTATATAGTGCGTATAATAATGAGAATCAGATGTGTGTGCTCAGTGTGATGAGTAAATGGTGACCGCTGTGATCTGTGCAATGGATGATGGGTATTGCAGTCCAGAGAAGTGTGGTGTGAGAGTCAATGTGGTGAGTGAGTGACACCTGGTGGTGATTGTCCAGAAGAGCATGGACCAGATTTGTGACAGTTATAGTGCAACTTTCACACTGACAGAACCGCATGCTTGTATTTCAGCAGTGCTGTTAATGCTATGGTTATTTTAGCAAACAGTTTCCTCCATAAATTCAGTTCAACCACTTTTGAATAGTACCAACTACATAATTGTCAACATCAAGGTTTTACAAAAAAAAAACTAGTCTAATATTTTTGAGCCCTAGAATTTGCTTAACCACGAAAGTTAAGTCCAGGTGGTGAAAGTGGACATACAATACTCAAACCAAAACCATTTTAAAAACAGAACTGTGCCCATCCTTACACAGGCAGTTTAAATACAGATTCATGAAGGCTTAAAAAAATAAATTTGCCCTCAAACGAACTACTGTACAGTGTCACAAAATCCAGCTGCAAAGCCTAAATGTTCCTTTTTATTTTTAAACCGACACAACCACCATAGTTTTACCACCTTGGAGAAATGGTTCTGGACTCAAGTGGAACACAGGAAGGTAGAGGTTGCATAGATGTTGTCTGTTAGGATAGATTGTGCAGGTGCAGATAAAATTTAATAAAAAAAAAATAAAAAAAAAAACACTTTGCCAGAAAAGTAACTAGTTTTATTGACTTGAAATAAGATGTCAAAAATGCCACATTTAGAGCTGAACAAGTCTACTAAAAGACTTCAGTGCATTAGCACATCTTGGTTGAAGTAGGCAGGTAATGACATGCTGAGGGATGGATTCTTTGGCAGGGTAGGGAATAGATTCCAGGGCAGGGGGAGTACTGGACTCCACAACTGGGTGAGAGCTGGACTCAGTAGGCAGAGAGCTGGATTGCCCAGCTGGGTGAGAGCTGGACGCAGCAGGCAGAGAGCTAGATTCTGCAGCCGGGATAGCATTGGATTCCTCAGCAGGCAGAGAGCTGGATTCCCCAGCCGAGAGTATTATGGACTCATTAGCAGACTGAGGACTGGACACCTCAGCAGGCAGAGAGCTAGATTCTGCAGCCGGGATAGCATTGGATTCTTCAGCAGGCAGAGAGCTGGATTGCCCAGCTGGGTGAGAGCTGGACGCAGCAGGCAGAGAGCTAGATTCTCCAGCTGGGATAGCACTGGACTCATTAGCAGGTTGGGGGATGATTTCTGCAGGTAGAAGACTGGATTCTGCAGCTTGGAGTGTGTTGGACTCCTTGTCAGGTGGGAGGCTGGACTCCTCAGCAGGCAGAGAGCTAGATTCTCCAGCCGAGAGTATTCTGGACTCATTGGCAGACTGGGGACTGGACACCTCAGCAGGCAGAGAGCTAGATTCTCCAGTCGGGATAGCATTGGACTCATTAGAAGACTGGGGACTGGACTCCGCAACTGGGGGAGAGCTGGACTCAGTAGGCTGAGAGCTAGATTCTCCAGCCGAGAGAGTTCTGGACTCAATAGCAGGCTGGGGACTGGGCTCCGCAACTGGGTGAGAGCTAGATTCTCCAGCTGGGATAGCACTAGGCTCACTAGCAGGCAGAGAGCTAGATTCTCCAGCCGGGATAGCATTGGATTCTTCAGCAGGCAGAGAGCTAGATTCTACAGCTATGATAGCATTGGATTCCTCAGCAGGCAGAGAGCTAGATTCTCCAGTCGGGATAGCACTGGATTCCTCAGCAGGCAGAGAGCTAGATTCTCCAGCCGGGATAGCATTGGATTCCTCAGCAGGCAGAGAGCTAGATTCTCCAGTCGGGATAGCATTGGACTCATTAGAAGACTGGGGACTGGACTCCGCAACTGGGGGAGAGCTGGACTCAGCAGGCAGAGAGCTAGATTCTCCAGCCGGGATAGCATTGGATTCCTCAGCAGGCAGAGAGCTAGATTCTCCAGTCGGGATAGCATTGGACTCATTAGAAGACTGGGGGCTGGACGCCGCAACTGGGTGAGAGCTAGATTCTCCAGCTGGGATAGCATTGGATTCCTCAGCAGGCAGAGAGCTAGATTCTACAGCCGAGAGTATTCTGGACTCATTGGCAGACTGGGGGCTGGACACCTCAGCAGGCAGAGAGCTAGATTCTCCAACTGGGATAGCATTGGATTCCTCAGCAGGCAGAGAGCTAGATTCTCCAGTCGGGATAGCATTGGATTCCTCAGCAGGCAGAGAGCTAGATTCTGCAGCCGGGATAGCATTGGATTCTTCAGCAGGCAGAGAGCTGGATTGCCCAGCTGGGTGAGAGCTGGACGCAGCAGGCAGAGAGCTGGATTCTCCAGCTGGTATAGCACTGGACTCAATAGCAGGCTGGGGGCTGGACACCGCAACTGGGTGAGAGCTAGATTCTCCAGCTGGGATAGCACTAGGCTCACTAGCAGGCAGAGAGCTAGATTCTCCAGCCGGGATAGCATTGGATTCCTCAGCAGGCAGAGAGCTAGATTCTCCAGCCGGGATAGCATTGGACTCATTAGAAGACTGGGGACTGGACACCGCAACTGGGTGAGAGCTAGATTCTCCAGCTGGGATAGCACTAGGCTCACTAGCAGGCAGAGAGCTAGATTCTCCAGTCGGGATAGCATTGGACTCATTAGAAGACTGGGGACTGGACTCCGCAACTGGGGGAGAGCTGGACTCAGTAGGCTGAGAGCTAGATTCTCCAGCCGAGAGAGTTCTGGACTCATTGGCAGACTGGGGGCTGGACGCCGCAACTGGGTGAGAGCTAGATTCTCCAGCTGGGATAGCATTGGATTCCTCAGCAGGTAGAGAGCTAGATTCTCCAGCCAAGAGTATTCTGGACTCATTGGCAGACTGGGGGCTGGACACCTCAGCAGGCAGAGAGCTAGATTCTGCAGCTGGGATAGCATTGGATTCCTCAGCAGTCTGAGAGCTAGATTCTCCAGCTGGAATGGCACTGGACTTATTAGCAGGCTGGGGGATGGACTCCGCAACTGGATGCGAGCTGGACTCAGTAGGCAGAGAGCTAGATTCCCCAGCTGGGATAGCATTAGATTCCATGGCAGGTTGGGGCCTGGGCTCCTTGGTGGACTGAGCACATGACTCCTCAGCAAGGTGGGAGCTGGAACCTGCAACTGGGAGAGGAAAGGACTCCTTAGCAGGCTGGGGGATGGATTCTGCAGGCAGAGGACTGGATTCTGCAGCTGGGATAGCACTGGACTCATTAGCAGGCTGGGGACCGGGCTCCGCAACTGGGTGAGAGCTGGACTCAGTAGGCAGAGAGCTGGATTCCCCAGCTGGGATAGCACTGGACTCATTAGCAGGCTGGGGGATGGATTCTGCAAGCAGAGGACTGGATTCTGCAGCTGGGATAGCACTGGACTCATTAGCAGGCTGGGGACCGAGCTCCGCAACTGGGTGAGAGCTGGACTCAGTAGGCAGAGAGCTGGATTCCCCAGCCGTGATAGCATTGGATTCTTCAGCAGGCAGAGAGCTGGATTCCCCAGCTGTGTGAGAGCTGGACTCAGCAGGCAGAGAGCTAGATTCTCCAGTCGGGATAGCATTGGATTCCTCAGCATGCAGAGAGCTAGATTCTCCAGCCGAGAGAGGTCTGGATTCGTTAGCAGGCTGGGGGATGGACTCCGCAACTGGATGAGAGCTGGACTCAGCAGGCAGAGAGCTAGATTCTGCAGCTGGGATAGCGCTAGACTCAGTCAGCTTCCCATCAATCTCAGTAGACAAAGAGCCCAACTCCTCGACAGGAAGAGGGCTGGACTCTGCAGGGAAATTCACCACATCAATACCTATAGAAAATTGGTGCAAAACGTGTCAGATAAGATGAAACTAGCTTTCCTCATGGTAAAGTCTCATCAGAAAAGAATACCCTTTTGGATAACTAGCCCAGATGCATTCTTCAAAGACAGCAGAACAGCCAAGTTACACTTTGCTACCACTGGTGGGTTTGGATTTTGGCTTGCATAAGGACAAGACAAGGGGCCATCTGGAAAACAAGAGGCAAGAACTGGTGTTCAATGATACACATCACAATACTCAATCACGCATATTCAAAACTTTAACAGAAATATTATTGAAACTTACGAAAAGAAAGCTTTTAACTAGAGACACGATAAACTTGAGATTAAAATAAAAATGGAAAAAAGTGCCCCATTTAAAATTCAATAAACTCTGATTTAACATTGTGGGAAGGACATTCATATTTAATGCTAAATTTAGATCTGAACTGCATTTCCGGTGAATCATACAATGCTGTATTGCTATATTGTTTCACTAATATAACAGTCAGTTTTGCCAACTGCTTTCAATTGAAAGTAGCTAAAACTGGTAGCCAAGTGTCACTAGATGACAACGCCAAATACACTGATCTATATAAAGATGAATATAGATCAGTGGGCAATATAAAAACTTAGATAAAGTTTGTCCAAAAAGTTGATATTTGGCCCTAAACTTTTGGAAAAAAAAAAAAAAAAAAAAGTCTCAAAAGGGGTGGGGAAGTCGCTAAATCTAGCTACAAAATAGCAAAGTTGGCAACACTGAATACAGGAAGTCAGTATGCCCCATTAAAACAACTACACATCATGTGAACAAAGAGACATAATGCCATCATGATCAGTTTACAAACCCTTCTTCTCCAAGTGAACTTGCTCACTACCAGTCTGGGATAAAGGATACCCAATTGGAGAGGCAAATCCTGAAAATGAAATGTAAGGTTAAAGAAAGAGATACATAAAAAAGAAAACTTTAAAACACTACATCAATGAGGAAACAACTTCACCATCAAGCACCACTTCGTGGAACAAGAACACCAAAAACAGAAGATTTGAAACAGCCATCTTGAGTAAAGCTGAAAATCAACAATCTAACACTGCTTTCTAAAACAAGTGTTGAGCCAGGGCTTTTAAAATGAAGCCAGGGGTTTTAAATCATTGTTGATTTTCATCACCTGGGTTCCTCGTTAAAATTAAATTAGTAAGAGAGGATCCACTCGTTAAACTTGCTAAACTTGCTTTGATGCTTTGTGTCCTGCTGTTCTCAGTATTATAAATGATTCCTTACAGACTGGGGTTGTTCCAGCATTAAAGATTGCTGCTTTAACACCTGTACCTAAAAAAGAAAACATTGCACTGTATGATTTCAACAATTTTCGTCCTATTTCAAATCTCCCGCTTTTGGCAAAATTACTTGAGCGTATTGTTGCCTCTCATTTGTGTAATCATCTCACAGTTAATAATCTTTTTGAACCCTTTCAGTCGGGTTTTCGTAAATTTCACAGTACTGAGACTGCCTTGGTCAAGGTCACCAATGATTTGTTGATGGCCTCTGACTCTGGTGCAACATCTGTTCTTATTCTTCTTGATCTAAGGGCCGCGTTTGATACTGTGGATCACAGTCTATTACTTACTCGTCTTGAAAGAATGTTTGGTGTGTCTGGGACTGCCTTGAATTGGTTGCGGTCTTATTTTACTGACCGTTCCCAGTTTGTTTCTATGGGTGGTTATAGGTCCGAGATGAGCTCTGTCTCAACTGGTGTCCCTCAGGGGTCGGATTTAGGCCCCTTAATTTTTAACATTTATTTGTCACCGTTAGGCCACCTTTTGAGATCGCTCAGCCTTCATTATCATTTGTATGCTGACGATACGCAGATTTATATACATTCAAATTCAAATCCTGCATTACTGAGATTAAAACATGGATGGATAATAATTTCTTGTGTTTGAACGGTGATAAAACTGAAGTTATGCTTATAGGTTCTTGTCATCAAATATCTAAAGCCGGCCATCTGTCCTTGACTCTGGATGGCTCTGTTTTGGAAGTCCAGAGTCGAGTGAGGAACCTTGGAGTTATTTTTGATGCTAATCTGTCTTTTGATTCTTTTATCTAGAGCACTGTTAAAACCTCTTTTTTCCATATCAGAAATATCGCAAGATTGCGCCCTATGTTAAATTTGTTAAATTTCAGTGAAATGCTGGTCAATTCCTTTGTTGTCTCACGGTTAGACTATTGTAAAGCTCTTTTAGCCGGAGCTTCTAAATCTACACTTAATAAGATGCAATATGTACAAAATTTTTTATTTTTTTTTTAATTATTTTAACTGGGTCTAGGATTGGCAGTCACATTACTCCAGTATTAGAATCTTTGCACTGGCTCCCGGTCAGGTTTAGAGTGGATTTTAAAATTCTGATGCTTGCTTTTAAAGCATTGCATGGCCTGGCACCTCATTACCTCACAGAATTGTTGCATCCATACACTCCTAGTCGTAGATTGCGCTCCTCTCTGTCAAACTTGTTGGTTGTTCCTCAAACACGTCTAAGATCTATGGGTGACAAGGCTTTCTCTTTCTATGCCCCTGTCCTTTGGAATTCTCTGCCTCTAGAATTTAGGGGAGTTCAGAATTATGATGGATTTAAAGTTCAGCTTAAGACATATTTTTTTAAACTTGCATTTGTTTATTGATTTTGTTTTTTTTGTATTTGATTACATTGTGTTCAGCGCTTTGAGAAGCTGCTTTTAAAGGCGCTTTATAAAATAAAGTTTATTATTATTATTATTCTCCTGCCGATTGTCATTTTCAAAATGTTCATAGATGTCAATTTTATTTGATTTTTAGAAGATAATATTACTTGAACTTACTAAATTAATCCAACATGGTATATACCGTTTCTCCTACAGTATGATGGGTGGTGGAAATGTAGGAGCATTTGTCTGCCACAATAACAATGAAGATGAATTAAAGTGACAACATTTGAATAGATAAAAGCATAAAGTGTCAAGAGAGTCAAACATAGAATGATCAGAGCATTAAACTATATACATATTTAGCTCATTACTGGGGGAGCTAAACTACTTTTAAAACAACTGTCAAACTGTAGAGAGAAAAAAAACTGTAGTAAACAAGTAGTCAAGTTAGTAATGTCACTGCTTAGATAGTCCAGAGCACTGTTTTGGACACTATCAGGGGGGTCTTCCAGGGTCCTGTACCATCAGTGTTGCCAACTGCTTTCAATTGAAAGTAGCTAAAACTGGTTGCTAAATGTCACTAGATGACATCTTAATGGCAAATTCGCTGATCTATATAAAGATGAATATAAATCAGTGGGCAATATAAAAACTTAGCTAAGGTTTGTCCAAGAAGTTATTATATTTGTCCCTAACCTAAAAAAGTCTCAATTAGGGGTGGGATAATAGAAAAATCTTGCTACAAAAATTCAGAGTTACAGGATTAGTTTCGAATTGACAAAACCAAACCACTCCAATCCAATCCGGATTTGTTGGTATCATGAAGCTGATCATCAACTTTCTTTGTCAACTCAGGCTTTGATTCTGTGTTTGTGGAGCATGTGCACATGAATGTGTGAAATCATTGGCAAACAGCCAATCACGAGCCTTGGTTAAAGGTTAAAGGTTTTGCTAAAGGATAAGAGATTGAAGAATGATTTATTTAAATGCATTTACAATGAAAAAAATACTTGTTCATGAAAGAGGACAAATAAAAGAAACTATCTTGCTTCATCTGTGCAGTCACAAGTGAAACTTGTTAAATTTGTTTATGTAGTTGGAATTATACAGCGATAGAGACTCAAACATGCAAGGTCACAGTCATTTTTAAAGCATTATCTATTGATTCTACAACTTATTTATAATACACATGATCTGTATATTTTAACATTCAGTTAAAATAAATGATTTATAATAACTGTTCAATTAAAATAGCTTGTGTGTAATGGATTAATAAATCATTAAAGCCAGACTATTTTTTTAGTATTAGTTCCCTTTCATTTGGAGCAAGATAAACTGGGGGAGTGACTTTTCTGTGTCAGACATGTGTCACTTTGCTCACACCTGATTGGTCCAAGTTCAGTTTGTGATCTCCAACTCAGAACATAACCTGCCCTGGAGCAGGTTAGCTGTTGAGTGTATGTTACTATGGCAATGAACGCAGCTAAAAGCCAAGCCACTTTCATGGTACCTAAAACCCAGGATTGGTGCAAACTAAACTGAAACTTATATGGCTAGCTAGCTAATGTGGCTTCATGGTACAGGTCCTAGATAGCAGGTTATGTAACATACCCATTTAAGGGTAATTGGATAAACTCAGCTTTTGGTTCAAAAAACGGAGTCAACTTTCAGGGTATGTAAGTAGCCATAGAAACTTATTCTCTGAACGTAACCTGGGGCCTGTACCATGATGGTAGATGCACAAATTCAGAGTTACAGGATTAGTTTCGAATTGACAAAACCAAACCACTCCAATCCGGTTTTGTTGGTACCATGATGCTGATCATCAACTTTCTTTGTCATCTCAGGCTTTGATCTTGAGTTTGTGGAGCATGTGCACATGAATGTGTGACATCACTGGTGAACAGCCAATCAAGAGCGTTGGTTAAAGAATGAAGAATATGATGAATTTAAATGGATTTACAATTAAAAAAGTACTTGTTCATGAAAGAGGACAAATAAAAGAAGTTATCTTGCTTTATCAGTGCAGTCACAAGTGAAACTTGTTAAGTTAGTTTAAACAGCTGGAAATATACAGCGATAGAGATTCAAACATCTAAGTTCACTTACTCATTTTTAAAGCGTTATCTATATTACATACAATCTGCATATTTTAACATTCATTTAAAATAAATTATTTAAAATAACTGTTAAACTAAAATTGCTTGTATGTAATGGATTAATAATAATATAAATCATATAATTATATAAATTATATAAAATAACTACATTTTTGTTTTGGCAAGACAATTTTTTTTAATACTAGTGACCTTTCATTTGGCACAAGAAAAACTGGAGGAGTGGCTTTTTTGTGTCCGATGTGTCACTTTGCTCACATCACCTTTTGGTATGGAATGGTAAGTTATGTAATGATATAAACGTTGTGCTTAATCTATAAACAAACCTTTTATATCTACATTTTTGACAGATGCACTTTTTTGTAGCACTCAGCTCTAGTGATGCAAAGTCCAATTCATTTCCGCGAAACCGGTTCAAAAAGCTGATTCATCAGTTCCTGACGTCATCAAGCAGTAAGCCTTTATGCATTTATTTTCTAACTCAGTGCCATGTTGTATCAATGAAAATTTAAATAGTAATTTGTGTCAACACATATTGAAACATAAAAAAAAAAAAGATATTTGTGTGAATGCCTATGGCTGATTATTGCCATATAATTCACTTTAGTATGGTATTTGTGGTCACAGTTTCATTCATGGATCCTTTATGTCAGATACGACTGACTGACCAATATTGACTAGCCTACAACTTGGATAAGATTCCTTGTTATGATCCTGGGCATCGTTGTTTTCGTATGTTTTGCTTTGTGTATGTGAGTGTGTATGTGTGCAGGGATTGGCTCTTCATTAAGGAACGTGACTGGTGGATCCTGAAGCGGGTAACTATAAAAGGGCGGCGCGACCAACACATGGGGAGCTCACTTTAGCATTGGCTGTCGTGGCGTGAAGAGCTCCAGATTCTGCCTCCGTCAACAGATCACCAACGCCTTTGTGGTTATTGGTTGTGGCTGTTTCGATTCGTGATTTATTATTATTAATAAAACGTAAATTAATAACAGCCATAATAAGCATATTTCCAGTACTCCCCTCAGGCTTATTTTCAACTCACTCATCAGAATCTTCGTTAATCGTCGGTAAACTTCGCCACGGCTCATTCGGTTCTTTTTGAATCAAATGTGCTACTTTGGCTTTGCGTCCTGCATCATCAACCTGGAACGAACGTTCGATTCAGTTCGATTTGTGAACCGGCTCGACTGGTTACTTCCTGAGAACCGGCTTAAAAGAACAATTCGTTGAAGAACCGAACATCACTACTCAGCTCCCCAGTGGAATATGGCTTAGACTCTTCCTTGAGCCCAAGCAAAGAAAAAGGTGTGTACAGTATGTAGTCAGATTAAGACTCTTGATATAGTTCCACATTTGTTATAGTGACAAATGATCCCTCTTTAAAAGATACAAAAATCTCTTTCAAAAAGGTCTTTCACACCTTACCTCTGAAAAAGACTCCAGAAATGGGCGTGTAAAACTGTGGGAAAATGGGAGTGTAGAGGATGGGAAGAGAGGAGAATACAATCAATAAAACACAGACCTACAACAGGCTCATTATACAGACAGATGAATATTAAAATATATTTAAAACAGAAAGAATAAAGGCATAGTTATTTTTGTGTACTCTTCTTTGTATTTTCGATCTATATCATAGTTTGCAGTGCATCACAATAATCTGTCGTGTCATCGTATTCATGAACAGACGTACCGCTGTATCAGTGCCCTTATTTGCACATATTTCATTTGAAGAAGACATGAAATGTGCATGAGCACGGTGCTGGTTCATGTTTGGAGCACGCACGAGAGAATATGAAAAATACTCACAAACAGGGTGCGAATTACGCAGTGAGCATTGACCATTGGGGAGGTCAGAGCACTGGGGGGGGGGGGGGGTATTTTTAATGTTTTAAATAGGGCTGTCAGGTGATTATTTAAAAAAAAATCTATTTACATAATGTGGCGATTAATTAATTAGCATGCACATCATGTACCGATTAAAGATAAAATTATTAAAAATAATAGTTAATTTAGTGTTATTGTGTTAATTTTAGGGCCGGGACTCGATTAAAAAAATTAATCTAATTAATTAGAGGCTTTGTAATTAATTAAACTAAATTAATCGCATTTTAATCGCATATAAATATTTGACCTGAGAACAGTGAGAAGTAAGTTTTTTATATGGATTTTTACATTTCCCATCCACAGGGCCAAACAAAGCGGTCTCATCAGCTTCTTTGTCCATGTTCACTGTGGTTTGTTTTTGGCTGTTTCTCAATATGCGTTCTTCAGCGATCTTGCGTCCTTGTGTTCTCGTTCTACGTCATCATTAACCGTCAAAGTTCAGTTCCAATTCTCAGGAACGCAAGTACAGAGAATGCATGAAAGTGCCCGGATATGTTCTTGAAACTGAGGATGCATCGAGTGCAGACTTGAGAGAATCGAGCCGTTAGAAATCCCTGAAAACGCTGTGGGTGGCCGGTGTACGGAAGCCTGTAAGCTTTAAAGTCGCTCTCACAAATACGGTTCTTCAAGTTGAAAGTAAACATTTATCGTTTTGTTTTGGTTAATTTTAATAAAGTTATAAGACCCGGAGAAAGTCTGCATTTTTATTGGCATATTAAAATGAATCTTAACAGTAAAACATATAACGCTGTAAAATAAAACAATACAATTATATGAAAGTAATATCTATAATAGTATGAAATGTTTTAATAAGTTATGACATTTTGTAATATTTATTGTTCATTGGCCGTTTCTTATGCTGAGAAGCATAATAGTCAATGTAACGTTACCCACTATGAGTTAACCGCTGATTTAAATAGAAGAACAGATTAAATAAAGATGATGGACATCCTCAACATCTTCCTGTCAATCAGAATAAGCATGAGTCTGTTGGTGAACCTCTTTGGTGGTTCAGGCACAGCTGTCACAACACACGGGAGCGGCGAGTTGTCGGCTAGCATCAGATCCAGCGCACTGATCGCCAGACCCCCGTCACTTTGCGGTCAGTTAAGCAGGAATGCAGTACATCTCAATTCTCATAAGTGTGCGTTCTGTGTTCTCGCGTCCTTCCGAGTTCGTTCTTCCAAGGAAACTTGGCAAGACCGGTCTCCACGAGAACGCAAGTCTGTTCTTTGCGTTCTTGGAATTGACAAACAGAACGCTAGTTGGTGCTGCAGTATAATCGGTCCGCCGAAACTCATCCAGTGAGAAACGTTCCGCGGTTCAAAAATAAGTGCGATTAAAATGCGTTAAAAAAAATTAACGCGTTATTTTTGTGTAATTAATTAATCTAAATTAACGCGTTAAAGTCCCGGCCCTAGTTAATTTACAAAAAAAAACACTGAACAGACATTACAAAAAAGTAGCTGAAATATAAGTAGCTTTAGAAAGAAATATTTTATTCAACACAAAAACAAATAAATATTGAAATATGAAATTATTTTAAAAAAGAAACTCTCTGAATATAAAACTAAACAGTAGGTCTTAAGTGAGTCAATCATCGATTTGTTCAAATGGCTGATTCATTCAGAAACAAAGCAAGTGACTGCCTTTCTGAATGGTTCACTGAATCATTCATTCACTCAGTTTAAAAACGTGGATTAATGATCCACTTATATGTGTTGATCAAAGACGCACAACAGTTCTCCGAGAGATTTATTTTCATTATTGAAATTACTGACATTGTGTCTCAAATGTAATTATTCACACCTTTACCTTATCCTCATTTTTAGGTAAAAAATTATGTAACCTATTTTTGTCTATCAGCCAATGCTGATTCTGAAAGAAAACAGTGTTTGTTATAGTGCAACTTTCACACGGACAGAACCGCGTGCTTGTATTTCAGCAGTGCTGTTAATGCTATGGTTATTTTAGCAAACAGTTTCCTCCATAAATTCAGTTCAACAGCATTAAATTGTAGAGGGTAAACTTGAATATACACATGCATTTTAGGTGCTCATGCTCCGTCCAAGCAATAAACGCAGGTCTTTGAATGAGCACTGAAGTATATCCTTCAACCGCTCAGGTAATGCCAATACGACCCATTTCAGGGGCTGCCAAATTTACATATTAAAATCAGTCAGAGCTATAGAAATGCATATTAATATCTACAAGTACACTGCCCTCCAAAAGTTTGGAAACACCCTAAAAAAAGGGGTTTTGGACCATATTGGCATGAATCCTTTTTAATTTGTGATAATTTTGCACTGATAAGGGACAACACAAACTACGAAAACATATTTTAATATAATGTTTTATATGCATAAACAGTTTATGCATAGAAAAAACTTAAATTTTCGATTCATCAAAATGTCCAGCATTAGCAGCTATTACAGCTCTGCATAATCTGGGCATCCGAGCTGTCAGTTTATTCAAACATTGACTTGATACTGTATATTACTCCAAGCCTCCTGAAGGATTGCCCAAAGATGATTCACACTGGTTGGACACTTCTTACGGACATCACGGTCCAGTTCCTCCCATAGTAGCTCAATTGGGTTGAGGTCGGGTGATTGTGGAGGCCATTCCATGACAGACATGATGCCAGCTGACCGTTTCCTCTCCAAACAGTATCTGCACAGCTTGGAAGTGTGCTTGGGGTCATTGTCTTGATGGAAGGTTTAGGAAGGTTGGGGTGTTTCCAAAGTTTTGGAGGGCAGTGTAAATCTCCATATTATGCATAGGCTAGCCTTCTTTCTAACTGATCCCCCCCTACGTCTAGTTTTGACGTCCATCAAGGGGGATAAAGTCTTCTTTAGAGGGTTCGACCACTGTAAGAATACATCATGCATAATACAGGCATTGATTGGATCATAAGAGTTCATTCTCATGAATAATACTGAGAAAAGCTCGGAAAACTGATGACGTAGACGTGTACTCATTAGCCATGGCAGCCAGTCAACTCTCCAAATTAATGCATATATGTGACGTAGGCTCAAATTTTCTTTTTGAACCGGAAGAACGAAATTGCTCCAAAAAATGAAAATAAATAACCACTTTTTCCTTAATAATAGACATAATGAGTGCTATTGTTGTTTTCACTGATGTGCAACCTGTTCAAATATGTTAACATCTCAAAAAATGTGTTTTAGGGTTTCAGGACCCTTTAAATCAGGATGCTGAGTCTGGTTCTAATGTCACCTTAACCCTCTGGGTGTGTTCGGGTCAAACTGACCTGGAAAATATGTTCTTTTTCCTGAAAATACTAGTTAATGTTATCACATTGGACTCAAACTTACTGACTTTGTTCACACAGGGTATAAGTACTTCTCATCATTTTTTTTTTTTTAGAATTTTCGTAATTTTTTGTGGATTTTATTTGACCTAGTCACACTTGTGGTGTTCTCGGTCAAAAATGACCGGTCTCCAAACAATTGCTTATAAATCTCTCATTATGCTATATTATCACCAAATATTGGATTCATTCTTTTTTCTTTCATTTAGGACTGGTTTTGTGTTTCTATTTGCATCTGATTAATCGTAGGCCTCATTTATCTCAAAGTAGGCACCTCATTTTTTGAGTGAAAAAAGAATAAGAATAATTTTCACAATATGAGATATAAAAAAATATGAGAATTTGCACTGTTTATCACACTAGAATGTTTAATGTTTAAATGCTTTTATTTTGTACAAAATTGCACAAAGTCACACTTGTCAAAAATGGCTGGCCATTGAAAGTGAACGGGGAAGCATTCAGGAGCATGTAGTGCTTGCAAACATAAAGGCCTTGGACTTGTGTGTGTGTGTCTGTGTGTGTGTGTGTCTGTGTGTGTGTGTGTGTGTGTGTGTGTGTGGATGCATGTATACTCACGTTATCACACACACACACACAAAAAATAATATTTTTTTCCATTTTTCGACCCTCAAAAACATTTGTTGTTTTATTACACTAGTTTTAAGATTGTTCTTGAGATAAAAATAAAAAACTAATTGTGACTTTTTACCTCACGATTCTGACAATTATGAGTTTATATCACACAATTTGGAGATTCTGGTAATTCTGAGATTTGCGAGGAATAAAACAGTCAGAATAATGCAAATATGTTTATCTCGCAATTCTGATTTTAGAAAAATTATTTTCTTTTTCACGAAAATGCTAAATAATAGTTATTATAACATGAATAAAATATCCTCACACACACACACAGGGTATGACAACTTCCCAAATTTAGATATTTTGCACTTTTGGTGGGACTTGTCCCCTATCTTGTTACACTTGCGGTGTTTCCAGTCAGAAATGACTGGCCTACAAAACTTGCTTGCAAGTCTCACTTTATTGTATATTATTACCAAATATTGTATTCAGTCTTTGTTTTCAGCTTGTTATTTTTTTGGAACTGATTGATCTGCTAGGCCTCACTGATCTGTGATCTGAGCTTGAGCCAAAATTATCCACAAAAACTGTGCTTTTTCTCCACTCAAAAACTGACGCCTACGATCAATCCATTCCAAAAGGAAATACAAAACCTGCGCTAATTAAACTTGATTCCAATATTTGGTGATAATACAGCATCATGAAAGATTTACAAGCATTTTTTAAAAGGCCAGTCAAGGGTTGTAAGATCATGAGAAAAGCAAATCATTGCTGTTTTATCCCTGTGAGTTAAAATTGCTTGGAATAATTAAATCCAGGAAAACACATTTCAAATAAAGTATTTGGGGAGAATTGAAAACTAAAGTTTACACGGGGTCTCAAAAATGAAACGCCTGCCTCTGGCTGCTTGAACTGTGTGATTTGGTCAGTTTGTGCATCTCAGCAGAAGAGGGCGCTATTCACACCACAGAAAAACTGAACCTGCATTCTTTAGAGAATTCCTCAACATGTCAAAACAGGTCGACAGATCACTTCTGCATACATTTGACTTTTTGTGACAGTTATTTAGTAACATACAGTGCACTTATCGCATGTCCAGACTCTGGAGAAGCTTAAACACTCGCTAGTGGCTCAGTTAATACTCACTTTAAATGACGAACTAAAGCTTTTGTAAAATAATACTACCTCAAAATAAAGAACAAGTGTCGCTTTTATGAGATGTGTGAACTGCATTTTGTCTTTCACTCTCTCGCTGACACTTTTTCATTATCTCCCCCACATTCTCTCACTTCCTAGTTTGCCTAAAAAGGGCATATTATACTGAGAGAAGTGTGTGTGTGTGTGTGTGTGTGTGTGTGTGTGTGTGTGCAATCAAACTAAAAGAGAGATCAGAGCAGGACGAGAGGTTATATCTGAGAGGAAGAGGTTGTGAGGATGAGTGGAAATAAGAAAGAAACCGAGAGGAGGGTGTTGAAGATCAAATGAGAATTCTCACATGAACAACAGACAGTTTCTCCACTTCCTGTCAGAGACAGGAAGTCACGGAGTCAGTGTGTGTGTGTGTGTGTGTGTGTGTGTTCCTTTTTTAGTGGTGTTTGCTAACAGTCAAGCATCTCTGTTATTGCTCATGGTGTGATGAGCGTTGATGCAGTGTATGATTGCTGATGAGCGTCACGCCTGGACTGTTTCACACTAAAGTATATCAATGCAATTTAACTATGCAAATGTGTTGATAACCCTGCTGTGGAGAGGAATTTTGACATTTTAAAAGTGGTTTCTTGTTAAATAAAACCCTTAAAACAAAGTAAATTGTAAAAAAAGAAAAAAAAAGATAAAAATAACAACTTCTATATTTTTATAGAAGAAACTTTAAATCAAGAAACAATAACTTGAGTAGGGAAAAAAGTGAGTTTATGCTTAAAACAAGAAAAATATCTGCCAGTGGAGTCAGAAAAATAATCTTGTTTTCCCTGTCCATTAAATTGATTTGTTCTGACCACATCGGAAATATTTGTTCTTGTTTTAAGCATAAATTAATTTAATTTGACTAATTTGCTTATCATTTCATAACTCATTTCAGACACATTTTTCAAAAAGCAATACTTAATGTCTTACATCATTGTCCTACTCAAGAAAATGTTTGTTGATTTAAGAATCTTTAGATATGTGTAATGGAAAACAAGGAAATCCTTTTTTGTGGTGTTTTAAACTGATTGATTCCTGAAGTCATGTCTCGTTGCTGTTACTTCATCAAGTTCTGCATGCATACGTTCCTCAGAAAATGAAAAGTCCAGGTTTTGAAAACTCAATTTGGTTTGTTCAAACCTCCTCTGTACAGACTTGATAAATCTGGATCTGTGTGGCATTTCAGGTGTTTTGTCATTGTAAAGCACACAGTTGGGCTCAAAGCACGATCTTTGCAGAATGGCTATTTTCTTCCCCGTTTGACTGGCAAATGAGTTTCCTCTTAACACACAATGCTTCTCAGCCACGCACACACACTCCACCCAGAAACAAACCCGACATTGACAGCAGAGACTCTTCATTCTGACGTGAGACTGCAGACTTTCTGCTGAACCTATAAAAGCAGGGTTGTGAGGTACAGAAGACAGAGAGGGAATTATAGACCATATACCATTCAGAACAGACTCACCGTGAGCTCTGAGGTTATTAAGCGTCGTCATGTGCTTGTGTCAAAAAGATTTCAACTTCATGTTTCAAAAAACTGTGTTTAATATTGCTGAAGGACTACACTACCCATAATCCCGTGGGAAGCCACCAAATGTCAATCACAGAAGTTCAGCAGCGACCTTCCTTTCCCACAAAGTGCTGCAAATGAGCTCCATACACATACAAGCTTGCATATATGAATGTACCAATAATTTGCATTAAATGTCAAATATACTGTTTTTACTCAAAATCAGTGACTGTAAGTCAGTAGGTTTATTTTGTTCACTCTTAAAAATAAAGGTGCTTCATGATGCCATAGAAGAACCTTTTTGTCTAAATGGTTCCATAAAGAACCTTTAACATCTGAAGAACCTTTCTGTTTCACAAAAGCTTCTTTGTGGCGAAAGAAGGTTCTTCAGATTATAAAAAAAGCAAGAAAGAGATGGTTCTTTAAAGAACCTTTGACTGAATAGTTCTCTGTGGAACCAAAATTGGTTCTTCTATGGCATCACTGTGAAGAACCTTTATTTTTAAGAGTGTGCTGTTGTTTCTGATTCCTTCTGACAGAAATCAAAAAGACTAAAGTAAAGTGCATTCAATCATTGTACTGTTGTTTTGTGAGTTGTGAAGGTTTCCTTGTTTTTGTCTGTGTTTCATCTAAAGTCTATAGAACTGTTCATCAGCGCTTATCAAAAGCTCTGGCTGTTTTTATTATTATTTAAGTGGTTTAGCTAAAATCACACTCTATTGCTGATCAATAGCCGGAGTCTGGATAAACTCACAGATAACAATCCTCTGTGTGTGCGCCGGCCTCGAGTGCATCACACACACACCCAGAGAAAAGAATCCGGTCTGTGTGTGTGTGTGTATTTGCTTGCCTTGCAGGCATACATTCTCTTTTCACTACATTAGTCAGCGTGTGTTCGCATGTTATGATAGAATCGTCTCTCACTCTGGTCTAACCAGTGAGAACATGAGCATGAATTCCAGAGCTCCAAAACATTTGACGTCTAAACTCTGCAGCGTTTGCAAGACTCAAATCTGCTGCTTCTCCTTCATTAACATGCCTTTCTGTCCTCAGCCCAAAAAACAAGAAAATCAAACCTGTTTTATTATTATTTTCATCTAAACAGTTTAGTTTTGAGGGATTTTGTCATTTTTGTTATTCAGTTTTATAATGTAAAAGGGGATCCTCACAAGGTTTTCTCAAAGTTACGAACAAACGTTCTAGTAACATTAATAGAATGTTCGTTTAAAGTGATATGGTCTTTACTAATGTTCTCAAAACGTTTGCCCCAAAACAATATTTATAACTTGTTCATGCAACGTTTAATTCTGAAAGAGTTTAGTTGGACACTCATCTTATTCAGAGAACATTCAAACGTAACGTTCCCGTAATGTTTGGAAAATTAGAAAATGGAATGTTCGTGTAACATTCAAGTAAAAACTTTTATTTTTTTTAAACTGAATGTTTTGAATATTCAGAAATAACGATTTCATGGGAATGTTAGAAAAACGTTCTCATAACATATTTTTGTTAGTTGGGTTCTTTTCAATCCAGGGTGAAGTTTGACTCATTCTTGATAGGTTCCCCAATTTGTGTAGTTTGCCAAATTGACCCGTTCTCTCACATGGCACAATCTGATTGGTTCCTCCAGTGGTCATTTCTCGTCTGGTCTGCTCTGATTGGACACTGAGAGGATCTCTACAGCATCTTCTCAGTCAGATACAGTAGTGGAATGAAGTTCAGCTGATCTCATTCAGGTCGGCCGTCTCTGTAACTCTTCCTGTCATATCATGCAGCTTGCAGATTCACAAACAGGATGTTGTGGTCACGTTCTGCTGTATTCTGTCGCCTCCTTTTTCTCCATTGCTCTGCCAAAGCCCAAACTCCAGCCTGACTCACGACAAACTCCAGATCAGCTAAGACTTTAAACTTGAACTCAGAGTAAAGTTAAAATGATCTCGGATTGATTAGGAAGTGAAGACGTGTGTCGATCTGAGCAGGTTCAGCACACAAACTCACGTGTGATATCATGATGCAGGAGCCTGTTTGACGAGTCAGATGCATTAAAGCGATAGATAACTCACTCGAAAATGACTCTCCTGTCAATATTTGCTCACCTTCATATTGTCTCAATCTGGAACACAAAATGAGAATTGGCTGACAAATCTTTACACAGCTTTATTCCATGCAAAAACAGTTCTTAGTGGCCATGTCTGCTCAATAAAAGTAGTCCATATGGCTTTCGCACAACATTACACACAATAGCATCACACCAGGTTGGTTGTAATCAAGCGCGAAGCCAGTTCGAATATGTGGAAGTGTGAATGAGATTTGAGAGCTGCCATTCTAGTGTGTTCCTCATTCTAATCTATCATATGACTTCAGATCACAACTGCTAAGGTGTTTTTCATTTGTCATTTTATCTCTATGAACATTCCAAACATCTCCTTTGAATTTCTCACAATATATGTGGGTTTGAAATTACTTTTGCATAAATTCATCTTAAAATAAATTCAAGATCTACCACTAAGATGCATGTGCACACAATAAAAACCAGCGAGGACCTGACCTGATTTTTTTGTGCATTTAGCACAAGTTATTTCATAAATGCATTTAAATATATAATATACTAGTGTGTACTTAAAGTGTGTATGTTCATTCTGGTCACTGTCCAGCTAAGAGGGAACGTTGTGGCAATGTTTCCTTAAAGTTATGAGCAAACATTCTTACAGCAACATTTATAGAACGTATGTTCAACCTTATCTGCTCTTTAATGTTTTCAAATTGGTAGCATAAAAACTTTATTCGTACATTATTTGTGGAATGTTTTTCCCTAAAACATTTTAGTTGGATGTTTTTTTTTATTTCACTGCATGCTTCAGAACATTCCGAAGTCATTCAAAAGTTACATTTACATAATATTTAAAAAAGTTATAAATGATAATAAAAAAAAATAAATGTTATCACTTGTTTCCAGAACGTTCCCATAATGATGTCCCCTAATGTTCGCATTACAGAGCGACAATGCTTTTAAAACATTTATAAACAGACATGGCTAACATTCAGAAATGGATTGTTTTTCCCTGAAACACTTAAGTTGGATGTTGGTCGAACTTGCTTTATTTTTTTTATTTCAGAACACTGGAGGTAAGTAACGTTCCCATAATACTTTTAAAATGATAAAATTATAAGTTAATTCAATGTTTGCATGTTGCATGTTTTAAAAAA
>NC_136718.1:26959229-26971729 GCF_936440315.1 Barbus barbus | reverse complement strand
TGACCGCAGTACTCTGTTTGCCAATGGAATGACTGTGGCCGGCAGAAGGTGCGCGATTCTGAGAGACGCTCTGAATGTAGACGGCCAGAACACCATGGACATCAAGATGAAGACTTCAGAGAAAGAGCCCGACCCTTTCTCCTTCACCATCGGCAGATCTCATAAAGGTGAAAATATAAAGTATATGTCAAGTGTGTGCACTATATGGTATTTGCTGAACTTGAATAAATGCAGATTGCAGTTTTAACAATCACTGTAGTAGTGATAAAAAATGGAATTATAGTAATGAGAATCACGATTTAAAAAGAAAAAATCCAGATACAACAAAATTTTTAATTTCTTTATATAAAAGTTTAATATATAAATAATTTAAATGATTTAATTTCAGTCTATAATACATTTATAATTTATGTTTAAATGATAAATTATGATATAATGGGGCGAAATCAAAATCCAAAAAGACCTGGACCTCTTTTTTTATTTATATATTTATAAATATCATGTTATTTAATTTTTTATGCATTTACATTTTAAATTGTAGTTTATAATTTATATTTTAAAAATTTAATTTTTATTTCTTTACGTAAGCCCTGGACATGTTTTTATATATTAAGTACATGCAAATATTATTTGTAAATATATAAAAAAAATACTTATGTTTAATTATAATTTAGAATTAATTAAGAATGAATATTTTAAGCAGCACTATCATTTCATTTCTTTAGATTCTAGGATGATATTTGAACTGGACATATCTATTAAGTACAAATATATATATATATGTAAATGTTTAAAGGTTTTTAAACATCTTAAACATGCATCTTTTTTTTTTAGATTCTAAATTGAAATCTGACCTAGATGTTTGTGTGAGATTGACACTGTTATCTTTCTCTCTCTTTTAGCGATAATCATTGTTAAAGGTGTAAAAGATGCTCACGGAGGCAAGATCAATCCACTTGTCTTTGATATGACCACATACCTCAGGAAGATGAACATGTGAACAAGCCCCGCCCCCAGCCCTAATGACTCCGCCCACTTCTCCATGCCCTGCCACTTCACCTGTCAGCCGTCTGCAGGATCTGACCTGATCTCCATTCATAAAGCCAGAAGAACCGCTCCAATATCAACCAAACATGTGCTCGAGAAGCTTCTCATCGTCATCATTCTCATCTTCATCACGGTTTTAACATTCCAGGAGTTTGAGATCTCGGTTTCTTCCCCAATCAGGCAGTGGAACACAAACTCTAGTTAATATCAAACTCATTTATTGGTTTTATTATGAATTAATTGATTGATTTATGGTACTATAGTAATTTCTGTGTTTTGGACGGGCGGAGCGTCCAGTCAAACGGTTGTTTGTATGATTGTCTGTGTGAAATCCTGCTGAACAAAACCGAGAAATCTGACTGTTAGATGCCAAATAAAGAGAGAATGAGTTTGTATGGAGCAGCTCCTGTCCGTGTCTTCATGGAACAAAACGTAGAACTGCTTTACAGCTGAAATTAGTGAGGGACTGCATTCGGTTTCAATTTATCTTGCATGGTTCGCTTGATTTTTGTCAAAAAGAAACGCCACTTCATAGTTTCAGTGTTATTTTTGTTTTTTAAATATTACTATTGAGGTTGAACTTATTTTTATTTCAATTTTAGTTTTAGTCTTTGTTTCCTATTGTAGCTTTTATTAATATTATAAATTGGCTTTAAATATGTATGCATACACACACACACACACACACACACACACACACATATATATATATATATACACACACACGTACTAAATTGCAATTTAGGTTTAAATATTTTAATTCAATTTTTAAACATTTAATTTAGCTGTCAAGAGTACATTTCTAATTTTGTAAAAAGGTTTTTCATCTAATATTTATATTTTACATTATTTAAACTTCATATTAAAGATGTTTTTAATAGTTTCATTTTTTTAGTTCAGGTAGATACACATACGGTCTTGATCACAGCACTCCACTCAAGAGTTCATTACAATATTCAGCGGCTGATGCATGCAAAAGCATGTCAGCCAATCACAGGCTGTCTTACTCGTGCTCTTCTTCCAGTAAAGGTTTTGCATTCTCAGCACACTTGAGTGAACGAGACGCACCTTCTTCAGGACACTTTCAAGACCTCTTTGAACTCAGAGATTCATGAAGCACCAGCAGAAAAATCGCTGACCGTCGATTCTGACCCAAACTGTCAGACGCAACAGTTAAAGTCAGAATGTGTGTTTCTGATTTCACCAGTTTCCATTAACACTGATTTGGATTCTCAGCAGGACAGTTTAAAACAGAAATGATTATGTGAGCTTTCCATTGCTCTTGAATCATAGAAGTGAAACTGTGATGAAAACAGGTCAAACGTACTGATATAAATACACAACATGACCGATCTAATCCAACAAACACTCACATTTATTCACATTTATTCATTTATCTACATGTCTCACTTTAAAGAGGCTGTAGTCTGAGACACATGAACACTCTGCTGTGAAGGAATAGAGCTGTAAGAGAGGAAACAGGAAGTACTGCTTGTGACACACACAGACACGAGATTGACAGATCACACACACACAGAGACATGAGATCTGTGACAAAGATTGACAGATCACACACTCTCTCTCTCACACACACACACACACACACACACACACACACAGTGCAGCGCCATCATGTAGCAGTGATGTGTTACAACAACAGTTCAGTCTCTTCTGAATGTTGTTTGTTTGCTGAGAGATTTGAGTATTTAGCTCATCCTCTTGCTGTGACTGCTTTGCACGCGCTGCATTGAGTTTGTGCAGGAATGCCAGCAGATAATGCATTTAAACATGCTTAAAGGCTCTCAGCTAACAGGAACATTCTCAGAACATTCTGACAAGGTTATGAACAAACAGTCCTCCTGTAACATTCATAGAGTGTCCAAATAAAGTTATCTAGTCTTTAATAAACGTTAATGCACAAACGTTATCTGTATATTGTTAAGGGATGATTTTTCTGAATGTTCATCTAACGTTTCTAAACGTTGCTACTTGTTTCAGAGAACTTTCAAAAGTAACGTTTCCACAATGTTTGCAAAATAATTGAATGTTTTTTTTTTCTTTAACATTTGCATAACCAAGAAAACACATTTTTAAGACATTTGGCTGAACATTTTGAACAATCAGAGAACATACAGAAATAATGTTTTCGTAACTTAATGGGAATGTTCTTAAAATGTTCTTTTATTAGTTAGGAGAAAGATCAATGTATCGGAACGGTTTAGAATGCAAAAATGCGTTGCAGATCGTTCAGAGCAGAAACATGCACAACACAAATAAAAGACACGGACAATTGTATTGTTCTCAGCAATCAACACTTTTTTTGGCAGGAATGTACCTCCATACACTGAGTGTTTGACATTGTGAATCTGCGTGAATCTGTGGATGTCCTGCTGCTCCGAGACAACACAAGTGTCTCTCATGATAGTGAAACTAATTTTAGTCTGGTGCTAAAGGGTAGAGAGGGAGAAACACAGGGAAAGAGTGGCGTGTGATCATCATAGGTGCCCTTTAGGTCCGAACCCAAACTCACTCTCACATTTCCCCCTTTAATTCAACCCTGACCTTTCATTCAGGTCCGGAGCTCGACGAGGGACAGTCTGAGTGTTTCCAAACCTCAGCTGAGAGTAAAAGATGTCCATGAAGATTCAGGGCCTGTCCTGAACGAAGTCAGGCATCAGAGAGGCAACACAAGATTTAGGACAGAGCCGCAGATACTAGTGCAAAATGTCAATCAGATCGACAACATATTTAACAAAACACTGGCAATTTATGCAAAAATATAGGGAAAAGTGTTTTAAAATGATTTACACAGAAACTTGTCTTGTGTTTCATTATGCCTGATCCCTTCTGTCTATAAACATCTGACTCAAGATCTAGAACATATTCATTCAACAATATCGCATTCATACTGCATTCATATTTTGTGCAGAGATTTCGTACAGCACATTTCCATACAGATTTATTTGAATATATATATATATATATATATATATATATATATATGCTAAATATATGTTGTAAACATAAAGCTCAATAAAATATATTCTTTCAATTGAAAATATACCAAAATATATTTCAAAATGCATTTCATGGGCAATATATATTTCCAATCTTACAGTAGCATGTGGACGGTTTACTAGAGATCAAAACTAGATTTATGATGATTTAATAATGTCTACTTTTTATATATTGTAATAAATCAAAATTAAATCAATAATGTGATAAATAAAAATATTTGCATATATATATTTTGAAAAATTTTTTATTTGACATTATATTTTTATTTCAATATATATATATATATATTGCTGCATGAGATTTTTTGATTGTTTGTTTTTTTGATAGCCAAAAAGGCATGTAGCATGATGACCTCTTGACCTCCAGATCACAGGGCATCACAATCAAACAGAGCTTTTTTTAAATGAGACTTTTTTGCAGCATGCAGTGATATACTAATTTGCTCATTTTCAGTATGCATTGAATATTGACTCAAATTTGCAGTGTATAGTAGAAAAAGTTACATTTATAGTTACAAACTGCATACTATATAACATTATTCAAATAACAGGCACTTATAGTGTACACTCTTCATAGTATGCTAGCATTCCAGTCCAAACACATCTAGAGTCAGTGATTCTTAACTTCAAAATACTAAGATTGATCTGCTGGACTGTCAAACACTGGCACTGCACTGCATTAGCAGCTCAATTTGATGTGTGTGTGTGTGTGTGTGTTCTGGTTCCATCTTGTTTATAAGGCCAGTCTAGTGGCTAGTTATGATGGCATTTACATTTGATAACTTTGTAGCAATATAAACCATCAGAGATGTGGGCGTGTCCTGAAACGCTGTACACGTTTGGAGTTTGTAGACGCTCCCTAAGGCTCTTCCCATATACGGGGACGTTGTTTAGAGACCGTCTATAAATTGCGTCGCTGAGGTCGGAACGCGCACTCACGCCCCTGTTAAACACCGAGATCGACGCCGACCCGACGCTCCCGCAGGTAATCACGCAAATCCGCACGCGTTTGACTGCAACTCTGTGTTTCACGTTTGAGTGTTGTAGGCACTTTCTTCTGCGGTATTAAGCTCTGCTGGAGCGAGTTGAACTCTAGTGTGGAACTGATCTGAGATCTGCTGCTGAACGCGTCTTCTGACCCGGGGTCTGCAGAACCTCCAGAGCTGTGGCGTTTAATATGAATGTGTGACTAAGTTTGCAGTTAGGAGGAAGTGTGTGAGTGTGTCCAGCTGAACGCAGAGTTGGTGAAATCAGAGCAGATTTAACACGCAACGCCTCAAAGGTTCTGAAGTAAACTGAATGACCTTCACGCTTCCGGTGGAACTTCACAGAATATTCGGTCAAATATTAACCACCGCTTTGTCAGAAACAATACGGTTAAACTTATAAAACCACTTGTATAGGGATCATAGCGTGTATGGCATTTGAAAACGAAATTCAGATGTGACTGTGCAAATATTTAATTCACTAATAGTTATTAAAAAAAAAGTTATTAACGCGCTCTGGCTAAAGTCCGCACGAACGCCCGTTATTGCGTCATAATGCTAGTTATTTAATAACTAATTGTTGCGTCCGCGTGCACGCGCAGTATTGGCACTGTAGGGTCACGCGCCGCACGTTCGCGCGAGGAGATGCTGTTCGGTGATTGACTGACAGTGTTTCTAGAAAAGCTGAAAATGTTTCAAAATTGTGATGCAAGTCTGTAAAATGCACGCGAATAAATGTCTAATATAGTACCCAATGTTCAAAAATGGAAACTTGCTTGGCAATCTCTGGAATATGAAAAATCATTAAATCGGTCAAACGTTTCTGAACCCTAAAGATCAGCTTTGCATGTCTGGCAGTGAAAAGTTACATTGTGTTCTATGTCTGGCAGAAAGCTGCAAAAACATGCATTTTTCTTTTTCATCCTTTTACTAATAATTTGCTTTAACTTGAGTTTAACTTGCACTCATGAGGGTCTAATGCAGATTAATAAAAACTAAATTAAATCAAATGTGTGGTGTAGTGCCTTCTGTATGGCGTGCGTGTTACATTGGAGTACAGTGTCATTGCTCGCATGCAAAGGTCAGAATGTTGAACCCAAAGGTCAGGGTTCAGCAAGGCTTTGTAAAGGTCATATAAAATTGTCGAGGTATGACACACTCTCTCACACACTCTCACACACACGTACGTCTCTTCTGTCTCCTGCTGTAGCCTCTCTATTAATAGAAACCTCAGACTGTATCTGTGTCAGACAGCTGAAGTGTACAGTATGTTATGCTTTGTGCAGATGTTTTTAATCCTATAATCTCTTTAGTTATTCATGACTGTTTTTTGTTTTTAAAAGATTAACAAAACTTGCTGGCATTTTTAGATCTGCAGTCTGAACAAACACAAAAATCAGGACTTAATTCAGTGAGTCTAAGCAGTTATAATCGTTCTGTCAAAAGTGACCGATCGTTGGAAATGAATCGAAAAGACCTTAATGCAGAGCGGTTTTGTAAATGTGTTTAAAAAAAAAACTATTTAAAAGCCAAAATATTGAGTGAATGAACACGCAATGCAATGCAAAACCTTCAGGAACTTTTTTGAGAAAATTAAGTTATCAAAAAAAGGGCTTTTACTGTTCCTGGTCAAAAGTGAGCACAAATAGCCCGTAAGCTGATGAGGGCTGATGTTGAATAAATGTGTTTGATTGTGGCTGAATGGTCTCTGTCTCTCTCAGGATGTCCATCAGTAAGATCCACGCTCGTGAAATCCTCGACTCCAGAGGAAACCCCACTGTCGAGGTGGATCTGTACACGGCTAAAGGTACACACACACACACACACACACACTCATTCAGTCTGACTGTCTATCAGCCCTATGTGACTAAACAGCTGCTTTTATTCTTTAAACTCCAAAATTAAACACTTATACCATTTTGTCATTATTTAGAGTTTTGTCTTGAGGAACCGTTCCTTCTCTAGCTGGTAACTGATTGATTTGTTTCCAGGTCGTTTCCGGGCAGCTGTTCCCAGCGGTGCTTCCACTGGAGTTCATGAGGCTCTGGAGCTCCGAGACGGAGACAAGACACGCTACCTGGGCAAAGGTACGTCTGGCATAGGAGAATATAGTAAAGGTTGCGTTACAAGATTATTTATGTATTTAACTAAAAGTTTTGCTCTCACTCACACCTAACATTAGTCAAATCATCAATATGTGTTTAAGGGACCCAGAAGGCCGTGGACCATGTGAACAAAGAGATTGCTCCCAAACTGATTGAGAAGGTGAGATCATGTACAGATCATAAAGTGATTGTGGTATTATTTAAATAACTAATTATTATTATTAAAGTTGCTAGCTGAATTACCAAATATCTCAGCTGTAGTATTTGTTTGATCATATTTTTTGCATAATTTGTCATTGATAATTTTGTGAATATTAAAATACTTGCCTACTAAATACTTGCAACCTAAAAATCTTTTTACTGAATATTTAATTTCTATGTAACGCATGCAAGATGATCTTATTAATCAAACTAATGAAATCCCCCATAAACCTGTAAACTCTTTTAATGTATTTGACTCATCCTTGTGTCTGTAAACAGAAGTTCAGCGTTGTTGATCAGGAGAAGATCGACAAGTTCATGCTGGAACTCGATGGAACTGAGAACAAATGTAAATAAAACGCACACCTCTATCTTTATAAAATAACTTCATGTATCTCAAACAGTAGATCATGGTGGTTGCAATGTCAATCGCTGATATAAATGATGTTTTATTAAAGTTCGGGAGGAGCACGTCAGATACTTAGCCTAATTAAACACAAGTGGCACGCAGTCAAGTCAATCAACTCACGGATATAAATACAGCTGACATACCTCCACTCATTTGATGGGCTATCAGCATCCCTCCACCACCCTTTCTCCACCAGTATCACTAAGTTCTCACCACACTATGGGGGGGATACTCTGGGATACTTCGGGCCATTCCCGAGCTCAGAGCCCTTCCCCAGGACAGCACGCTAACTACGTATTACCATACTCGCCAAATACGCGTTCATAACTCGTGCTAAGTATATGTAAGTGTGAAATGTGTATACATTGAATGCTAGTAAGTTGCTTTGGATAATTGTCTGTAAAATGCATGAATGTATTGATAAAGGCTACAGCAAACAGAAGACATTTATGCAGATTGGAAATAAGAAACCCAGCGTTTCTGAATCCTATCTGCTTGTTTCCTGTCGTGCAGCTAAGTTCGGTGCTAATGCGATCCTGGGTGTGAGTCTGGCTGTGTGTAAGGCGGGCGCCGCTGAGAAGGGCGTTCCCCTCTACCGCCACATCGCCGACCTCGCCGGAAACAAAGATGTGATCCTGCCAGTTCCTGTACGTGTGCTTCCCGCCCCTCTCCTCCTCCTCTTACCCACCTCTCCACATCCTTTCACCCGCTGTTCCTCACCCACCACTCCTCCTCCTCCTCCTCTCACCCACCCCTCCTCCTCCTCCTCTCACCCACCCCTCCTCCTCCTCCTCCTCCTCCTCTCACCCACCCCTCCTCCTCCTCCTCCTCCTCCTCTCACCCACCCCTCCTCCTCCTCCTCTCACCCACCCCTCCTCCTCCTCCTCTCACCCACCCCTCCTCCTCCTCCTCCTCTCACCCACCCCTCCTCCTCCTCCTCCTCTCACCCACCCCTCCTCCTCCTCCTCCTCTCACCCACCCCTCCTCCTCCTCCTCCTCTTACCCACCTCTCCACATCCTTTCACCCGCTGTTCCTCACCCACCACTCCTCCTCCTCCTCTCACCCACCCCTCCTCCTCCTCCTCTCACCCACCCCTCCTCCTCCTCCTCCTCCTCTCACCCACCCCTCCTCCTCCTCGCCCTCCTCCTCCTCCTCCTCCTCCTCTCACCCACTCCTCCTCCTCCTCTCACCCACTCCTCCTCCTCCTCCTCTCACCCACCCCTCCTCCTCCTCCTCTCACCCACTCCTCCTCCTCCTCCTCTCACCCACTCCTCCTCCTCCTCCTCCTCTCACCCACCCCTCCTCCTCCTCCTCTCACCCACCCCTCCTCCTCCTCCTCCTCCTCCTCTCACCCACCCCTCCTCCTCCTCGTCTCACCCACTGCTCCTCTCACCCACCTCTCCACATCCTTTCACCTGCTGTTCCTCACCCACCCCTCCTCCTCCTCCTCCTCTCACCCACTCCTCCTCCTCCTCCTCCTCCTCCTCCTCCTCTCACCCACCACTCCTCCTCTCACCCACTACCCCTCCTCCTCTCACCCACGACTTCACTCACCTCTCATCTCTCTCTCTCACGCAGGCCTTCAACGTCATCAATGGTGGCTCTCACGCTGGGAACAAGCTGGCCATGCAGGAGTTCATGATCCTGCCGGTCGGAGCAAAGAACTTCCACGAGGCCATGAAGATCGGTGCCGAGGTCTACCACAACCTCAAGAACGTCATCAAGGCCAAATATGGCAAAGACGCCACTAATGTGGGAGACGAGGGTGGATTTGCACCCAACATCCTTGAGAACAACGAGGGTACAGCACTTGATCTATAGCTCAGTAAAAAAACAAGAATGAAGAATCTTTTACATTTGAGTTTAAAAACCTTAAGACTGAAATAATAAATGCAAAAATTTAGCCTTATTTAAAAGCCTTAAATTCATAGTCATGACAATAAATGTTGCATACACTGCAAAACATGGTTGAGGTTTACTAAAACTGAGACTTAATGTAAAAAATTACTCTTATTTTTATATTAACTGAAAAATAAAAAAACTAATAAACCCTTTGTTTCAGCTCGTTTCTAAGGCAGCAGATCTCATTTAATTTAGCTCAATGTACTAAAATAAGTAAAACTGAAAATTACAAAAGCAAAACTAAATTACTAAAACATTACCATTTAAAATGAAAACTGAGACTATAAAACCTCTGTTTGCTGATGACCGATCGTCTGTGGTTCTGTAGCTCTGGAGCTGCTGAAATCTGCCATCGAGAAGGCTGGCTATCCTGACAAGATCATCATCGGCATGGATGTCGCTGCGTCAGAGTTCTTCAGGAGCGGCAAATACGACCTGGACTTCAAGTCACCCGACGACCCAAAGCGCCACATCACCGGAGACCAGCTGGGAGACCTGTACAAGAGCTTCATCAAGAACTACCCAGGTACACTCACTGACCCCTCTCTCTCTCTCACACACTCGCACATACACACACACAGCCGGTTTGTGCAGGATCAGCCCTGTTCACTTGTGTCTGCTCTGGTTCTGATCTCAGTCCAGTCCATCGAGGATCCGTTCGATCAGGATGACTGGGAGAACTGGACTAAGTTCACGGGGTCAGTGGATATCCAGGTGGTGGGAGACGATCTGACCGTCACCAACCCCAAACGCATCCAGCAGGCCTGTGAGAAGAAGGCCTGCAACTGCCTGCTGCTCAAGGTCAACCAGATCGGCTCCGTCACCGAGTCCATCCAGGCGTGAGTGTTACACGAATTCATTTTTTTTTTTTTTTTTTTATTTATTTTTTTTTTTTTTAATTCCTGGCAAACAAAGTGCTTGAAATTAAAACATTGACTCTCTCTGTCTCTGTGTAGTTGTAAGCTGGCTCAGTCTAACGGCTGGGGTGTGATGGTCAGCCATCGCTCCGGTGAGACGGAGGACACCTTCATCGCTGACCTGGTGGTCGGTCTCTGCACAGGACAGGTACCCATCATGCATCATGCTGTATCTGTGCTCAGAATTAATGCTCTTTCAGTGGAGTTCAATGAGAATCAGTTACACTAACCCGAGTTCTGATGTGATCAGATCAAGACCGGCGCCCCCTGCAGATCAGAGCGCTTGGCGAAGTACAACCAGCTGATGAGGTCAGCAGTGACATCATACCCTCAAATCAGCCGTCCAATCAGAGTGTGCCAAACCCTCACCTGTGTGTGTGTGTGTGTGTGTGTGTGTGTGTGTGTGTGTGTGTGTTCCGCAGGATCGAGGAGGAGCTCGGAGACAAGGCCAAGTTCGCAGGCAAAGACTTCCGCCACCCCAAACTCTGAAGCAGCACCGCAGATCCTCTGATCTACTTTTTTGACATAAGAACAAAATAAAACGATGGAAAGAAATGACGTGTCTGTGCTGTGACCAGTTCCTTCATGGTGTACTGTAAAATCACTCAAATGCAGCGCTGTACTGTTAGTTCTTTCTGTGAATCATTGATTCCTAAAACTTTGAGATTAAGGTAATTATTATTTTTTTTTTTTTTCATTTATCAGAACATTTGCATTTTCACGGCAGTTTAATGTTGGTTAATGGACACATGACATACAACCAAACAAATGCCAGGATTATTGTAGTTGGGTGAAACTGAAACAGTTAAAATAAACTGATATGAAGTAAAATTCATTAAAGTGAACGTTATTTCAGCTAGCTGATAAGCCAGCACTTCTCGTTTTCGTTTTGTTGAACTTGATGTACTAAAAATGAATACTATAGACAATCAAGATTAAAACAATTACATTTAAAATGCAATATGTAATTCATTTTAATTCAAATATAACACCAAACTGATTTTAAAGTTGTAAATAAAACCAAGATTAGTGTTTTACAAGAAAATACTATATCAGTGCACTTCAGGATTCCATGTATTTCAATGAGTTACTGAATGATTCGTAGTTATGAAATGAGCAATGTGTGAAAATAGTTGCCTAGTAAATCCTAAAACTGTTTATTTTACTGTAAGTTATCTACTTTTTATTCACTTTACTTTACAAATTGTACACTTCATTTCACATTTGTAGTTTTTAACTAACGTAAAAAAAAACATTTGCTAATTGATTCGAACTGAAATCGCTGTTAGCACTTAATATTTCTGTAATGCAGCCAAACAGCGTAGATCATTCATAACGTGTATAAAAGAAAGCTCCTGCGCAAACGTCTGCACCAATAAGCTCTGCTGTATTATAAACCAATGAAATTGTGGGTGGGCGGAGCGACACGTGTCCATCGTCCAGGGGGCACTCTGGGGCTACACACAACTGATGCACTGAACCATATGCATGTTATAGCACCAGCTGTGGTCCGGTCTCCCTGAAGCTTGTTTAGAATCACCTGTTGCATGTGCTCAGCGGGTTTCAAGTTTTTTTAGTTTGTTTAGGCTTTATAGGCTTTTGTGTATATTTGGACAGGATCGTTTTCTAAAGGACCCCGTTATAGCTTCCCAAAGGATAAATTTCAACATGTTTTTGATAATTATTGACCTAGAGAGTCCAGAGAATTGCACTGCGGTGTTTTTTTTTCCAGATTGAGTGAAAAACCTAGGACTAGTTCGCAAAACTTGGTTTTCACATTTTCTCAATCATTTAACAAACGGTTTGATTGGCAGTGGCTCTAGAGGCAAAGTTGTTCGGAAAGAGAAGTATACGATACGAATATCGCGTGTATGTGTGGAAAACCACACTGTGTACAATTGTTTACGCCCTCAAA
>NC_136718.1:26941729-26956729 GCF_936440315.1 Barbus barbus | reverse complement strand
TAAAAGTTGCGAAATGCAATATTACCATTTTCTTTTTTTAGATTAACAATATATTATAACGTACAGGGTTATTACACTAAAACTAAAACCATTCAAAAATAATTATATTTTATATATTTATATGTTTTACTTTCTTTCTTTTTTTATTGCAACAGTTCTCATTTTCATTTAGTTTAGCATGATGTACTAAAATAGCTAAAACTGCTGAACTAAATAAATATATAAATAAATAAATACATACATAAATTAATAAATAAACTACAGTCATTTCTAACCCCCTCAAACAAAACTTATAAAAACAACAAAAACACACAACAAAATTACTGAAATATTACATGAAAACACAAAATATAAATATGAAATGTATTAAATATAATACTAAAAACCAAAAATATTATGTAAAGTAAAAACGTATCTCAATTATATTAAAATAACTCTTATAAGGTTTCATGATAATGTATGTAAAGTTTTCTGGATCATTCTGTTCCACATATATATATATATATATTAGTAGGTGTATTTACAGTAGTTTAAGCAAACTTTACTTAATACTTCATTTTAAAAGAGGAAGTAAATGTTTCCACAGCGTCCTAAATTTGTCCGCTCTGAGATTGCTTATTTTAAAATAAATGTAAAATATATTGTTTCCACATCTATAATCAACATATTTAAATCAACAATGGATTTCTCTATTGTTTGCATTTGATTATATGATTTGCATTGCATCATGGGATTGTAGTTCTTTAAAGCCAGCAAGTCATTTTGTCGAATATGTTTTTGCTTCAGATCAAACTGGATGGTTTGGTTCATGGCTTATAATGCATAAATGGGCATTTTTAAAAACCCTAGTGGGAGAAATTAATGGAAAAAATACTGGAAACAATGCTGCTGAAAAAGTGAGACACTGAGTGGTGTCAGAAATAAATTATTATTATTAATATTTTTAGTGCATTGTGGGATACTGCCTAAATTTGGAGTTGCATACAAGAAAACTACTTTTTAAAATGAATATAAATATATGTGAAACTGGACCACAAAACAGGTCATTTTTTGCAAATTGAGATTTCTACATCATCTGAAGCTGAATAAATAATATTTCCATTGATGTATGGTTTGTTAGGATAGGACAATATTTGGCTGAGATACAACTATTTGAAAATCTGGAATCTGAGGGAGCAAAAAAATCTAAATATTGAGAAAATCTCCTTTAAAGTTGTTCAAATGAAGTTCTTAGCAATGCATATTACTAATCAAAAATGAAGTTTTGATATATTTACGGTAGGAAATTTACTAAATATCTTCATGGAACATGATCTTTACTTAATATCCTAATGATTTTTGTCATAAAAGAGAAATGTATAATTTTGATCCATACAATGTATTGTTGTCTATTTCTACAGATATACCTGTGTTACTCATGACTGCTTTTGTGCTGCAGGGACACAGATGACAGAAGGAGTAGTGTTGCATGCTGTATTCAGTAAGTGTGTGTGTTTCAATCAGGTTCTGCAGGATCTGTTCGGGCTGAAGATCAGCTCTCTGCTATTGGCTCATCCAGAGGTCAGCGAGGGGTCAGCAGACGAGGCCCCGCCCCCGTCACGCGTGTTCCTGGATCTCCTCCGCCGTCACAGGAAGCTGCAGGGGCGGAGCAGGAAGGGTGTGGGCCGGGGCTGCTTCGGGATGAAGGTGGACCGGATCGGGGTCATCAGCGGACTGGGATGCTGACGCTCTCAGGTTCATTCCACAGAAATAAAGCTGTTCATCACTTCAAGAGTTCAGATGCAGAAGCCTTTAAGTGTCTTCTAAAATGAGCATTTTTCTCAGCCTCCTATGTTTATGCTCAGTTATTTCACTTTAATGGCAAGCAAAGATCCTATTCATTGACATTAGAATGAAATTATTGAACCTACACATAAGAGCCGGAAAAAAATGCTCATATATGTCCCTGCAGCACAAAAGCAGTCATGAGTAACACAGGTATATCTGTAGCAATAGACAACAATACATTGTATGGATCACAATTATACATTTCTCTTTTATGACAAAAATCATTAGGATATTAAGATCATGTTCCATGAAGATATTTAGTAAATATCCTACCGTAAATATATCAAAACTTCATTTTTGATTAGTAATATGCATTGCTAAGAACTTCATTTGAACAACTTTAAAGGAGATTTTCTCAATATTTAGATTTTTTTGCTCCCTCAGATTCCAGATTTTCTAATAGTTGTATCTCAGACAAATATTGTCCTATCCTAACAAACCATACATCAATGGAAAGATTATTTATTCAGCTTCAGATGATGTATGAATCTCAGTTTCACAAAATTGACCCTCACGACTGGTTTTGTGCTCCAGGGTCACAATTTAGAGGAAAATTTCAGATGGCACTTAGAGGCTTTTGCACCTGAACTCTTCACTTGTCCTGTATATCAGAATCAGAATCAGAATGAGCTTTATTTATTTATTTATGGTTAGTTCTGATGTATTTTCTCTGTGTGTTTGTGTGCAGGTGAGCGGCTGATCTCAGACCTGCAGCTGCAGCATCACAGATCCGGCTCTCTGTTGGAGTGTGTGTTGTTTTAGAGGCTGTTGGATGATTATTTCTGTCCAAACGGCTGTAATGATCTGATGTGACACTCGACCGACTGCAGCGGCTAAACTAAAAGTGTTTGGCCCTTTATGCAGAACACAGAATTTGACATGTTTGTCTTTTTAAGATCCTGAGGTTTTCTCAGCAGTGTGTGTGTGTGTGTGTGTGTGTGTCTGTGTGTGTGTGTGTGTGTGTGTGTGAGACCCCTGGCTGATTGTCCAGTCAGTCAGTTATTTACCGTGTTTACCATGTTTGATGATACAGAGCTTCTGTTCAGAGTTTTTGTGAGTGGGAACATTTTCTCAGTATTTAACCCAAGTTTAAACTTGTTTGTGTGACATCTATAAATGTTATTTAACATCTAAATCTGAGCTGCTGTTGTTTTTCAAAGCTTTCTTTTAGAAATTTAATTTCTCCTATGTGTTTCCCTGCAATGAAACTCCACAGATTCCCCATAGAAAATGTTCATATTTAGAGTATTTTGATGCTTAAATAAAATAATAATAATACATTAATTAATAAAAAATAATTAATGGTCCAAGTACAGGATCTTTGGACATATACAGAAAATGTACAGTATAGCTACATAAGATGAGGAAAACCTGAATCAGTTTGGAGATTTAGGGCTTTTCATAAAGTGTTCTTTCAAACTATTATAATGAAAACCTCTTTAATACATATTTAAGTGTTTATTTTATCGCACTTTATCTATTTGCATCTGTAGATTTCAATCTTTAAAGATTTTTTCTCTTACAAACACCAAACTGTCCAGATTTATTCCTCTCTGTATTCTGTAGGTTTGTTCATATTTCATTCTCACTGATTTACACAACATTTCACGCCTAAAAACATGGTGAAAATGTGTTTGCTTTCTGTCTGTAGACAGTATTTTCGGATTTATGGAGTGATAAAAAGAGAACATCAAAGTCTAATATGACAACAAAATCAGTCAAGAATTATGAATCTGGATTCATATTTCTGTTCTGGACTGAGGCTGGTGCTTCTGACTGACATGAAACGGATCAACCATCGATAAGAAGTTACAGCAGCTGCTTCAGGAATCTCTAACTTACTGTATATTATATGAACGGGTTTTCTTCATGTCAGCGCAACAATTCAATAAACAAGGAATAAGCGATCAAGTGATTTAAACTGTAGAGACAAAATTGTCTTTTTTTGCTCTGTTTCACTAAAGATAATAGTTCCAAACAAATCCGAAGTCCCGATCTAAATGACTCAGTGACTCACTTATTTAGACATTCTTATTTTTAAGTGTATTCTGACAGGTACATGGATCTACTCACGCTACATGCAGATATATTAACTTACTGTCCCAGTTAAAGAAAAGAAAAAGTTAAAACCCAAATGTTTGTGTTATTATAGAAATAACCCAATAATAATCCAATGTTTAACCCATATTGGGTGCAGTATAATAGACTAACTTAAAATATAGACAGGAAAGTATAACTAACTTAAACTGACTGCCTGAATGGTTTTATGTTTTGTACTATTTAATAATAATAATAATACAAAAACAAATCAGAAAAAAGATTCAGGAAACGTGCCCAATCTAAATCAGATATTTGTGATTCACTCTCTGAAGTTCAGATCTAAACAGAATAATTCACATACACTAAAAAAAAATATTCATTGAATTTACTCAATTTTTTTAAGGTACGTGGTTGCATTCCATTTATTTTACCTACATTTAAATAAACAAATTTAGTTGACTAACTTTCAACATATATGTTTTTTAAATTAAATGTAGCTAAAATAAATTGTTTGCGACCACTTATCTTAAAAAAAAATGTTTTCAGTGTACCTGCTCCGAAAAGATTCACAAACCCGCTCCGAAGTCCCGATCTAAATTAACAGATTCACAAACCCGCTCCAAGGTTCTGATTCAAATTAAATGATTCACGCTCAGAATCTGAATTAAATGATTCACGCTCGGAATCTGAATTAAATGATTCACGCTCGGAATCTGAATTAAATGATCCACACTTCCGATCTAAATCAAATGCATTCCCGAACCCGAGTCAAATGATTCGCGATTGGAGCACTGAATCATTTTGCAACACAATTAGCTGATTCGGAGTTCCGAAAAGGCTCAATTTCACTCATCACTACATGCTTTTAAAATCATTACAAGTGATGTCAAAATTCGAAAATGAATGGCTCTTTTGAACCATTTTTCGCTTGTGAATCGCTTGGATTGAAGTCAGAAGTTTGAGTTTGAATCAATCGGTCTGTTCTGCTTTCATCTTCAGTCGTGTTTATACAACACTGCAGCAGCACTAGCTTGGTAGTTTTGTGATATTAACTGAAATAAGCGAAAAAAGTATGAAGTTTACAAATAAAATATTCATATTTCCATACAATGCAAATCTAGGAACATATTGAGGTGAGGTAACCGGTTTAACTAGTGAAACACTCCATTAATATGACGAGCTGCAGCTCAAAATACATGTCAGATGGAAACATTGTGCTTTATGATGGAGTTTGTAGCTTAATTCACTAGATTTGAGCTGCATTTCAATTTTGAAAGCATCAAGACATCTCATACCATTGAATTGAATGTTGAGTTTATACTCTGTCGCTGGAGAATTACACAATTACATGTTACAGAGTTCTAGTTTTCAAATACCGTTCAAATCTAGGAAAGCTTCAGGACCAGACGGTATTTCACCTGCTTGTCTAAAAGTCTGTGCTGACCAACTGACCTCCATCTGTACACAGATCTTCAACAGGGCTGTGTCCTCTCCCCACTGCTCTTCTCCCTCTACACCAACGACTGCACATCTAAAGACCCCTCTGTCAAGCTCCTGAAGTTTGCAGACGACACCACACTGATCGGCCTCATCCAGGACGGTGACGAGTCTGCTTACAGACAGGAGGTTAAGGAGCTGGCTGTCTGGTGCAGTCTCAACAACCTGGAGCTTAACACGCTCAAAACTATGGAGATGATCATGGACTTCAGGAGAAACCCCCCTGCTCTCCCCCCACTCACCATCATGAACAGCACTGTGACTGCAGTGGAGTCATTCAGATTCCTGGGCACCACCATCTCTCAGGACCTGAAGTGGGATATTCACATTGACTCCATTGTCAGGAAGGCCCAGCAGAGGTTGTACTTTCTTCGCCAGCTGAGGAAGTTCAACCTGCCACAGGAGCTGCTGAAACAATTATACTCCGCCATCATCCAGTCTGTCCTGTGTTCATCTATAACTGTTTGGTTTGGCTCAGCTACCAAAACAGACATCAGAAGACTACAACGGATAGTCAGGACTGCTGAGAGGATTATCTGTGCTCCTCTACCCAGCCTCTTTACACCTCCAGAGTGAGGAAAAGTGCTAAGAAAGTCACTCTGGACCCTCACACCCAGCTCACTCTCTCTTTGAACCGTTGCCCTACAGATCACTGAGCATATCCCACCTGAACAACTCATAACTACATCTGCAAATAACTCATCAAACCCTCATCCGTACACAAGACATGCACATACACAGTTCTGTCTATGGACATTTTTTCTTTTCTGTATATTTGTATTTTTATTACTGTTGTTATTTATCATTTATTGTCTGTTCTCTTCATTATTAGTGCTTTTATCACCTTAATTATATGTTGTCTGCACTATGTTTGTATTTCTGTACTGGAAGCTCCTAACACCAAGACGAATTCCTTGTGTGTGCAAACACTCTTGGCAATAAAGCTCTTTCTGATTCTGATTCTGAAATAAAATTTTGTAAGCTTTTTTTGCCATCAGTGCATGACGTCATGTCAGTGAGGTAAGCGGCTCAGCGGTTTGACGTAACGAGGAGGCGGGGCCTCGCCCGGGTCACGTGACAGCGCCGCTGCGCAGCTCGAGCGGGTGGAACGGCACCGAGTCACCGGACAAATCCGCTCCATTTACCGGCCCAGCGCGATCTTCCACCTCCCGCGACGCGTTCCAGCAGCGGCAGCATCATGTCGGCGGTGCAGCGGATGAAAGTAGCGAACGAGAAACACAGCAAGACGATCACACAGAGAGGACACGTGCAGAAAACCACGGTACGCGCGCTCGCGGCTCTCGGGCACCAACGACCGCGTATCAACAAATAAACACACACTGCGCGCGCACACACACACACTCACATAAAATACACAATCACTGCTAAGAAAAAAGTACCATGGTATTACTATGGCATTCTCTGAAATAACATTAAAGTGCCATATATCAGAAGAAACGTGTTATTACCATTTTAATATGGAATATATATTTATTTATATTTCCATTTATGCTACAGTAATTACAAGAAATGTTTCAAAAACACGCATTAGGCTCTCAAAATATGGCGTTCTATTAATGCTAAAATTATCGATTTCTTTTAGCAATACGTTAGTTTATGTTTGCTGTTGTTTTATTTGTGTTTTAGCTCAGTTTTATTCTTTATAAACGCTCTTCGGCACATTTGACAGATATCCAGGTAAACAAACATTTAGATGTGTCCATAACCATTCAGATCAATTTATCTTTCTCACAACTAAAAATATGACGCTCTAAGAACGTTCTGCTAATGTTCCCATTAAGTTATAAAACATAAAAACATTTATAATGTCCATCACATGGCTTTTCTTTATGCAAACGTTAAACGAACATGTTATTTTTGTCACGTTGCAAACATTATGGGAACATTACTGTTGAATGTTTTCTGATCATTCTGTAATAAGCAGCAACATTTAAAAATGTTAGATGAACGTTTAATTAAAACGTTTCAGGAAAAAGCCTTCCGTTAACGATCTACACTTAATGATTATGTGGTAACATTTTGAGAACATTACTAAAGACCAGATATCTTTGAACGAATGTTTGATGAAAGTTATGATAGTATTGTACAATTACTAAATAATGATTCAAGTAACAGCAACTTTATAAATTAAATAAAAACAGAATAAAGCAAAAACGCACTGATGCACATTCTTTAGTCATCATTTTGTAGAAGGTTCAAATCTTGCTGATTGGTCTTGTAGGTGATTTAAACGCACATGATGTTGTAATTACAGCTTAATAACGTGTATAGGCCCTAAATATGAATTTCCCAGGCAGACGTGAACACATAAATAGACACATGTGTTGTGCAAAATGCATTTTGGCACATTTGGAGTACCATAATTTTCAGAAACAGTCCACAACATAACATTGTCAACATGAACATCAGCATATCTTATTTTAATGATTACACAATGACTGTAGACATGCACTAATGTTTAGTCCATGTTTTTTTGGCACAAACCTTGTACCCTTAAGCTTGTGATTGCATGTGTTTGAGCTGTGTGTGTGTGTGTGTGTGTGTGTGTGTGTGTTAATGAGGTGTGTATGATTGTGTTTGTCCTGCAGCGTGTGGTGAACGAGGAGAAGTCTCCGGTGGGTCCGTGGCTCCTCGCGCTCTTCGTGTTTGTGGTCTGTGGATCAGGTGAGACATGAAAACAGCTCTATGTATATTACATCAGATTCATCAATACTCTTAAAGAGATAGTTCAGCCAGAAATTAAAATGTTCAGGACCATCCCAGATCAGGATGAGTTTGTTTCTTCATCAGGTTTGTAGAAATGTGTCTCTGCATCAGTGTCTCAGTAATGGATGCTCTGCAGTGAATGGGTGCCGTCAGAATGAGAGTCCAAACAGCTGATAAAAACATCACAATAATCCACACCACTCCAGTCCATCAGTTAACATCTGGAGAAGACTAAAGATGAAACACATCCAGCATTAAGATGCTTTTAACTCAAGTCCATAATAACTCTTCCTCCAGTGAAAAAGTGTTCTGGTCTGAATCAGGAGAGAAATCCGAGTATGGGTCACCATACCTGGCAGTATATCACTTCACTTAACTGATGGACTGGAGTGGTGTGGATTATTGTGATGTTTTTATCAGCTGTTTGGACTCTCATTCTGACGGCACCCATTTGTTGTTTGTTGTTTTTTCCTCAGTAATGCAGATTATGATCCATTAGAGATGCTTCACCTCAGATCTTGCTGATGTTCTGCATGAATAGTGTGGTGTTTATTTACATCGAGTCTGATCTGTGCGTTATCATTTCGGTTATTTGCATGCTGTACATAACAAGGCTGTTGTTTCACGGATCTCATATGTAAATCCCGTGGTTTTAACAGCTAAAAATAATGTTACCAGAGCATTGAAATGTAAAATCAACAATCTACAGTCTGTTCAGTCGTACAGTCATCAAAACACAGTGTGTTTGTTCATGTGTGTGTACTGTGTATATTTATTATGAATATATAAATACACACATACAGTATGTATTTTGGAAATATTTACATGCATATACATTTATATATTTATATTCTTAGATTTTATATTATATATAAATTTGACAGCACTAGTTATCTTTTTATAATAGGAGGTTTTGGTTCATGTCTCTGTCTCTGTGCAGTTTGCATTGTTTAGTCGTGGCACAGGCTTTAATATGACGATGTTAGTGTTGTATGTGATGTGATCAGGCTGTAATGTGATGCTTGTTTGGGTTTTAGCAATCTTCCAGATCATCCAGAGCATCAGACAGGGCTTGTGAGCATCCGTCTGAACTCCAGCACCGATCTTCCATGCAGTCCTTCACTTCTTCTGTTCATCTCTCAGTTTACAGCTGATTTAATGTGAGTGTGTGAGTGTGTGTGTGTGTGTGTGTGTGTGTGTGTGTGTGTGTGTGTGTGAGTGTGTGTGTGTGTGTGTGTGGGTGTGTGTGTGTGTGTGTGTGTGTGTGTGTGTGTGTGTGTGTGTGGGTGTGTGTGTGTGTGTGTGTGTGTGTGTGAGGGGAGGATGTTCTGGAATCTTAGCCGCTGCCTCTGGTTCGCTCTTATTATTGTCACTGATGAGGTTTAGTATGAACTCTGTGTGTAAATCAGACATCAGTAGTCATGATTCTGTACATCTGTGTCTCTTCCTCGCTCTGACAGGAGAGTAATGCTGGGTAATAATGATTTTATACAAATAAAAGGTATTTTCTCTATCCACACTGTGTTTTACTTTCAGAATAAAAACACAAATTCACCATGAAAAAACAGTCAGCATCAAATATAAATCTCTAATTGCTTGTCTTTCCTTCAGTTTTGTTCTGTCTATTTATCGTTCTAACAGTTTTATTTATCATTCTGGGTAGATTCCTCACTAATTGTAGTCCGTTACTGATTCCATATAACATGACCAAAATTGTAGTTAGTAACGTAATCCACACATTTTAGCAAATATAATCAGACTACTTTTAGATTACTTTTGACTTAACTTGTTTATCAAATTTAATTAGGACAATCTTGTACTATATTGATATACAAATTAGTGCTGTCAAATGATTAATCGCATCCAAAATAAGAGTTTTTGTTTACATAATATGTGTGTTGTGTATATTTATTATGTATAAATACACACGCATGTATATATTTCAGAGAAATATGTTATTTTTATACATTAAGTGTATTTGTTTATAACATAAATTATATGAATTATATGCATGTAAATATTTTCAAAATATATATTGTATGTGTGTGTATTTATACATAATAAATATACACAGTACACACATATATATTATGCAAACAAAAGCTTATTTTGGATGTGATTAATATCGCGATTAATCGTTTGACAGCACTAATAAACATATAAAGAGCAAAAAAAGATTATATACCTTGTAATTAATAACATGAAGTGCATTAAACATTACATTATGTAAAGGGGTTTATAATGAATTAAATCATAAAAATGCCAAATTAAAATCAATCATTTTGAAGTAACAACAAAATAAAACACTTACTAAAAAAGATTAAATATTTAGTTTACCTGCATGTAGTGTGATCATTAACCAACGTCAGACAACCGAGAACCGATATTTAATTATTCAAATATTTATTTTAAAATCTCAGGGGTACTTCAAATAAAAATATATCTGAGAATGTTAATTTGAATTTGTGCATTTTAATTAGTTTGAAAGACAAACGCCTTCCAAAGACGGTGTAAACATTGATAATTGATCATTTAGGATTGATAATTGCCAGTTGAGGCTCTATGTGAGAGAATCTTGTGGATAAATCAAAACAAATGAACTGCACACAGAAGAAACATAAATGCATAACTTAGTTTTTATATGTATAACATACAGCCTAGTTAAGCAACATGACACGACCAAGAGAGGGAAGCTCCCTGAAAACCACGAATGCAAATCTGACATTTTATACAAGAGTTAAAACGAGTAGGTAATATACATTTTAGTTCAATATTTGAATTGAATTTATTGAAAGGATATATTGTCAACGTTGACTGTTTTTGCTCCATTTGGTTGAAGAAAACAGTTCCAAACATAGACCTCAGCAGAACAGCCTGGGTGTTTTGTTAATGAATGATTGGCGTTTTGAATTTCGAGTCTCGTTTGAGTCAATGATCCAGTGGTCCATCCATAAGGACATGCACTTGCTTCATTCTTGAATGAATCAGCTGTCTGTATGAAGTGTTTGAAGGCGTATTTCAATGACTCGTTAATTAAGATAGTCACTTGCTGCCACCTACTGGCGGTTTCCTTTCATAGCAACTTATCTTTGCATTTTTTCCAACATTTCATATTTGTATATTAAAGCTGCAGTACGTAACTTATTTTGGTTAAAAATGATCCAAAATCAATATTTGAGCAAGTAACCAGCCAGTGTTCAAAACCATCCCCTTACTTTAGCCCGATTGACAACGGTTAGCTTATAATAATGTTTTCTGATTTGAGTGGTACGGGTAGGTTTGCACAGGGAATTCGAGCATGGCACTGCGTCATTACATCACGTCTGTAAACAGAAAGAATTGTCCCGGCTGTAAATACAGTAATGTCATATAAAACCAATGTCTGAATTCAAATACATAGCCATAACCTGGTCAAACGGTAGACAACTTATTTAAGTTTTCAGTAAATATTTGTTAATTTCCTACACCCTGGTGCAAGTCTATATCACAATATTCTTTACAAATACGGGCGAAAGAGTTAAGATTGTTGAACTTTGTTGGAAAAAGAAAGGTGTTGAATTCCCTTCATTGGAACGTGTGTCATAAACAACTCTGATGAAAGCATCAGAACAGACCTTAGTTTCAGTAGTCATGTCAAAGCAGTAACTAAATCAGCATACTATCATCTCAGAAACATTTCAAGAATTAGATGTTTTGTCTCCAGTCAAGACTTGGAGAAACTTGTTCATGCCTTTATCACCAGCAGGGTGGATTACTGTAATGGTCTCCTCACCGGCCTTCCCAAGAAGACCATTAGACAGCTACAGCTCACCCAGAACACTGCTGCCAGGATTCTGACTAGAACCAGAAAATCTGAGCATATCACACCAGTCCTCAGGTCCTTACACTGGCTTCCAGTTACATTTAGGATTGATTTTAAAGTACTTTTACTCGTTTATAAGTCACTCAATGGCCCAATGGTCACTCAATTAAATTCATTTTAAATCATTTTTTAAATCATTTTAAACGTTTTTAAATTTCTGGTTTTATTGTTGTGATTATTTTTTTTTTTTTTTATTATTATTTTACTTTTATGTGAAGCACTTTGAATTACCACTGTGTATGAAATGTGCTATATAAATAAACTTGCCTTGCCTAAAGTCATTTAAACATTAATTTCTCAACATTTTGTCATTTGCTATATATCTACATCCACAAAATCATTTTTCTTTCATATGTGTGTGCAATGCTTCCACCCCATCAAGAGGAAGGGTCATCTGGTCTGATCAATACTTTTACTGTATGTGACATTTATTTTGTGCACTGTGTGATACACATATATGGAAGTGTGTGTGTGTGTGTGTGTGTGTGTGTGTGTTTAAAGCCTTTTAACTTTTTCTACAACAGTAAGCTCTGACAAAAAAAAAGAAGTTTTGAACAGAACTACAAGAACGCTTACCTTGGATAGTGCATCACAGATTTGTAGTCATAGGGGGTTGCCAGATTATTTGTTTCTCTTTTCATGAAATTGTGCCGCATTGCTGTTACAGTGAATATAAAGATAAACAATCTTCCAAGATGGCGGCTCGTTAGTCTCTTGGTGTTTGTGCACTGTCGTTTTCATTGAACTTATCTTTGTTTAAATGGACTGTTAAATTGCACCTTTGACAGCTCTTGTTAGAGTCCCTAAGGGCTCGTTTGCTGTTTCCTAGCTGTTGGGGTGTTTTCATCAGTTCAGCGGCTCATGTTTGAAGGGTTGTCTACTGACGGTCGTGTGGAGGACTCTTGGCATGTACTGCTTTGTTTTAAGGCCTTTGGAGGATAATGTGGCGCTTAATAACTGCATGCACGCTCCTGGCGGGTCTACTTATCTGGTTGACCAACCAAGTTCACATCAGAGACAGTAGGTCTGTTTACGATTCATTCTTAACGTGCAATTAACCATCTGCACATGTCAACAGTGGGATACTCAGCAGACGGTCTACAGACACTGTTCCGTTCAAACAATATTGTTTTAAGTTGTATCCTCTTTTTTATATATGTAGATCTCATAAGGTGTGCTCTAACTAAGGAAGATAACTACTGTATTAATTATTCTCTCCATGTGGGTCCAACTATAAGAAATATGTAGTAAGTAAATCAGCTAGACGTAAGAGCTTTATAGTTCTTATGCTACTAATATCTGGAAATGTACTGCCAAATCCAGGTCCATATAATGGAAGTGCCCCAACATTTACTACACTGACATCAATTCCATGTGACGGTATTAACTCTAGAGTAGGATTTCAACAATGAGTAGGTCCTGAAACGTGTTGTCTAACCACAAGAATGTCTATGAATGCTGATCCTGATGCATCTTTCATTATCGACATGGATATTAAAATCGCCAACAATTAAGACTTTATCTGCAGCCAGTACTAACTCAGATAGAAAATCAGCAAATTCTTTAATAAAGTCTGTGTGGTGCCCTGGTGGCCTGTATACAGTAGCCAGTACAAACATCACAGGGGATTTATCACTAACATGTGTTTCTCTAGATAATGTTATACGCAGCACCATAACTTCAAACGAGTTATACTTAAAGCCTGCCCTCTGAGAAATACTGAGAATATTGCTATAAATTGTAGCAACACCTCCCCCTTTACCTTTCGGACGTGGCTCATTTTTATAGCAGTAATCTTGGGGGGTGGACTCATTTAGAGTAATGTATTCATCTGGTTTTAGCCATGTTTCTGTCAAACAGAGCAAATCTAGATTATTATCATTGATCAAATCATTTACAAAAAGTGCTTTTGTAGAAAGGGACCTGATATTCAGTGAGCCAAGCTTTATCAATTGTTTCTCTGTATTGTAAACATTTTTTATTTGTTGAACATCAATTAAATTGTTACTCTTAATTTGATTTGGACGTTTTCTGTATTTTCTAGTTCGGGGAACAGACAGTCTCTATAGTGTGATATCTGGGTGAAAGAGTCTCTATGTGCTGAGAATTAACTGACTTCTGTGATGTGAGGCGGCTAGCAGACGGTTGGTTTAGCCAGTCTGTCTGCTTCCTGACCTAGGCCCCAGTTAGTCAAGTACCAACTCTAAGACTATGTGCCATATTTCTAGAGAGAAGAGCGGCACCACCCCAGGAGGGATGAACACCATCTCTTTTCAACAGGTCAGGTCTGCCCCAAAAACTCTTCCAATTGTCTCTAAAGTCTGTTATTCTGCAGGCACCACTTAGACATCCAGCCATTGAGTGACAGAAGTCTGCTATGAATCTCATCACCCGGTAAGCAGGGAGCGGACCAGAGCATATTACAATGCCCTCTGGGTGTGGGACAAACACACAATAACAAAGATGAATTCCTTGTTAACAACATAGTTCTACTGAGAAAATCTTATATACACAAATCTACTCAAATTGAAATACATTTGTTCGTAGTTAGTAAGATACATGCATAAAATGCATGCAGTACATGGATAATTGTGCGTGCATCTATTAATCATTTTGAGTCTAATATCATCCCATAGGTTTAGCTAGTAATTAATTTAAATGTCTGAAACATATTTGATGTGGTTGAAAACACTGAATCGTTGTGATATAAGGCTGAAAGTGGCAGCTTGCACCATAGTGCACATTGTAGGCTACTTTAAAAAATAATGGTTATTTTATTTCAAAATGTATACATATTTTAGTGTTTGAGTAGTTTTTGTGTAACCCATCTCCTGACATGGAGAGCGTCATGACCCCGATTCATTTCATCTACTATTAGAAATGGGGTCTTTATGCGCCCTATAACATGTAATAATGTCCAATATCTCGAAAATGCTGCAGAAAAATGGTTTCATATGAGGTGTGCATATAGTGTATGGGACGTCCCATATAAGAACTGACCATTCATTTCTTCTGTTTATTAGAAATGGTGTCTTTATAGCCCTCTA
>NC_136718.1:26906729-26936729 GCF_936440315.1 Barbus barbus | reverse complement strand
GCCGTGACTGAGAGCAGCTCGATGGTGTTTAGTGTCCCGCAGCAGCAGCAGATGAAGAGTTCTGTGTTCAAATGCATACAATAGGCTAAAGCTTGCTGCAAAACCCCAGCAAACATAACCATGAATGTGTCTGCGGGAAATAGTAAGGAGATATTTGAATTATTTACTAATAAACTAATGTTTTCTGAGTCTGTGTCGCAAGGATGAAGTTGCTGATCCTGACTCGCCGTCTCCTCATTAGACGCGCCTTTAGAGAGAAATGCATCTTTATTGATTATTATTAAGATTATAATAAAAGAGTTTTTGTTTTCAATTTTTTTATTTCGTTAAGTGATAATTTAAAGCTTTCTATAGATATATGTATCATGTCTGTGAGGCATGTATTCTCAGCTGAAGCTCCTGTTCAAGACGCAGAAAGCACATCATGTTTGTTTTCTTTGTTTTATAAAAGAACTACCTTTTCTTGGTATTGTGAGTGCGCACAAATACAAGTAGACCCTTTACAGGTCCCAATGATGTATTACTCTTACCTTTATCAAAAAAAAAAAAAGCCGGCGTAGGCTATTTTAAGTTGTTTCCACTGAAAGCAATGCAAGTGTTTGCTGGTGCCTCCATGTCCTGCAGAGCAGCTTTAGCTTCCACTCTCCGCACAAACTTAGATATAGGCTAGCAGCACATTATTATTATAGCAGGTTTAACGTTTAAACGTTGTTATATACTGTTTTAGTATATCTATAGATTTTATTTTAGGCAAGTCGTGATGATATGAGAAGGCTAAATTGATCAAACATAGGCTATGATCAGCTCATGCCGCTGGCCGCTTGGTCGTTACTTTAAAAAAAACTAAAACTTATAGGCTATTTAACGAACAAAAATGCTCCAAACGTTTTTCTAAATTAACTTCATAAAAAAACAAAATATAATAATTTTGCCATTACACACAAAACTGAACTATTTTAATAGCCGAAGCAGTAGTATAAACACTTTTAGGAGAAGGGGGAAAAAAGACGGCTCGGGTCGGACTCGGGCCGGTAATTCTGATAAGCTGTCGGACGTGGGCCGGGCTAGGGCCTAAATTTGAGGCCCGTGCAGGGCTCTACAGGTGAGATCCTCTGTGATGTGCACCCCCAGGAATTAAAGTCCATCATGAAGTCCATCACAACCTCTTTTGTCTTCTCCACATTGAGGGACAGGTTGTTAGCACCACACCATTTCGCCAGCTGTGCCACTTCCTCTCTGTAGTGCGTTTCATCGTTGTTGCTGATGAGACCTACCACTGTTGTGTCATCAGCAAACTTGATGATGTGGTTGGAGCTGGACTTGGCAGTGCAGTCGTGGGTCAGCAGCGTGAAGAGCAGCGGGCTGAGCACACAGCCTTGTGGGGCACCTGTGCTCAGTGTGGTAGTGCTGGAGGAGTTGCGGCCGACACGGACTGACTGAGGTCTTGCAGTTAAAAAGTCCAGGATCCAATTACAGAGGGAGGTGTTAAGGCCCAGCAAGTTTAGTTTGTGGATGAGCTGTTGTGGGATTATAGTGTTGAATGCTGAGCTGAAGTCGATGAACAGCATTCTTACATAAGAGTCTGTCTGTTCCAGGTGAGTAAGAGCTAGATGGAGAGTGGTGGATATTGCATCGTCTGTGGAACGGTTTGGACGGTATGTAAACTGGAATGGGTCCAGTGTGTTTGGGAGACTGGACTTGATGTGATGCATGACTAACCTCTCAAAGCACTTCATCATGATTGGGGTCAGTGCTATGGGACAATAGTCATTCAGACAGGACACGGGTGACTTCTTTGGTACTGGAAGTATGGAGGTGGATTTGAGACACGTGGGGACGACTGCCTGGCTCAGCGAGGTGTTGAAGATGTCTGTTAGGACATCCGTCAGCTGTGCAGCACAGTCTCTCAGTACACGTCCAGGTATGTTGTCAGGGCCCGCAGCCTTTCGTGGGTTAATCCGGGACAGGGTCTTCCTTACGTCGGCTGGAGAGAGATAGAGTACCTGGTCGTTTGGAGATGTGAGTAGTTTCTGTTCAGGTGTGTCGTTGTGTATCTCAAATCGTGAGTAGAAGTAGTTGAGTGCATCTGGTAAGGATGTGTCATCATCACTGGCCTGTGGTGGGGGCTTGTAGTCAGTGATGGTCTGAATAGCTTGCCACAGGGACCGAGTGTCTTTACTGTCTGTGAAGTTGTTGTTAATTTTTTTAGCATATTGTTGTTTTGCCTTTTTGATGCCATGAGACAGATTGGCTCTTGCTGTTTTGAGGGCTGCTTTGTCTCCTGATCTGAATGCTTCATCTCTGGTCTTTAGCAGCCCTTTGTTGTTCACTGATGGCACTGTACGGTTCACGAAGCGCGTCCTTAGCGTTTGCACACGGGGTGATGGAGACCGCGACGATAACAAAGACTGTGAACTCCCGCGGGAGATAGAACGGTCGACACTTCACAAACATAAACTCCACCAGCGATGAACAGTGTTTTGATAATACCGCAGCATTGTTACACCAGTCTTTGTTGATATACACACACAAGCCACCTCCGCGGGTCTTACCAGACAGTGATGAATCTCTATCCGCTTGGTAGTTGGTTAGCCCGTGCTGCTGAATGGCGGAGTCCGGGATGTTGTCGTTTAGCCATGTTTCGGTGAAGACAAACACACAACAGTCCCTTGCCTCATGCTGTGTAGACCGACTGAGTTGAATTAAGTCTAGTTTTCCAGAGAGCGAACGTTTGAGAGCATGAGTGTTGGAAGAGCCAGTCTTGTGGGGTTAGCTCTTAGCCTAGCTCGTATACCTCCGCGCTTACCGCGCTTCCGTCCTCTCTCACACCACCTGCGGCGCTGCCTTGTGCGGGTAGCATCAGTAGGCGAGGCCGCGGTCTCGAGGTCCGGCTCCAGCAGTAAACAAAGGCCTCGTAGCTTCTCAGTAGCTGCCAGCGAGAGTTGGTGTTTGTATGCGTTGCCGATATCCAAAAGACTTTGGTGATCATAGATGAGTTTTGGAGTGATTTCACACAAATGCATGTATATATTTCAGAAAAGTGTTTGTATTAAATATATTTATATATAATATAAATTATATTAATATAAATATATACATTTAAATACATGTAAATCTTTTCAAAATGTATACTGTATGTGTGCATATTTATATATACACAATAAATATACACAGTACACACATTATGTAAACAAACTTATTTTTGATGCGATCGATTGCGATGAATCTTTTCACAGCACTTAATATATATACAGGTCCTTCTCAAAAAATTAGCATATTGTGATAAAGTTAATTATTTTCTGTAATGTACTGATAAACATTAGACTTTCATATATTTTAGATTCATTACAACACAACTGAAGTAGTTCAAGCCTTTTATTGTTTTAATATTGATGATTTTGGCATACAGCTCATGAAAACCCAAAATTCCTATCTCAAAAAATTAGCATATTTCATCCGACCAATAAAAGAATGGCCATTATGTTCAGTTATGCACTCAATACTTGGTCGGGAATCCTTTTGCAGAAATGACTGCTTCAATGCGGCGTGGCATGGAGGCAATCAGCCTGTGGCACTGCTGAGGTGTTATGGAGGCCCAGGATGCTTCGATAGCGGCCTTAAGCTCATCCAGAGTGTTGGGTCTTGCGTCTCTCAACTTTCTCTTCACAATATCCCACAGATTCTCTATGGGGTTCAGGTCAGGAGAGTTGGCAGGCCAATTGAGCACAGTAATATCATGGTCAGTAAACCATTTACCAGTGGTTTTGGCACTGTGAGCAGGTGCCAGGTCGTGCTGAAAAATGAAATCTTCATCTCCATAAAGCTTTTCAGCAGATGGAAGCATGAAGTGCTCCAAAATCTCCTGATAGCTAGCTGCACTGACCCTGCCCTTGATAAAACACAGTGGACCAACACCAGCAGCACTGACTGTGGGTACTTGACACTGGACTTCAGGCATTTTGGCATTTCCCTCTCCCCAGTCTTCCTCCAGACTCTGGCACCTTGATTTCCGAATGACATGCAAAATTTGCGTTCATCCGAAAAAAGTACTTTGGACCACTGAGCAACAGTCCAGTGCTGCTTCTCTGTAGCCCAGGTCAGGCGCTTCTGCCGCTGTTTCTGGTTCAAAAGTGGCTTGACCTGGGGAATGCGGCACCTGTAGCCCATTTCCTGCACACGCCTGTACACGGTGGCTCTGGATGTTTCTACTCCAGACTCAGTCCACTGCTTCCGCAGGTCCCCCAAGGTCTGGAATCGGTCCTTCTCCACAATCTTCAAGTTCAAGTTCAAGTTGAGCTTTATTGTCATTCCGCTACATGTGGGGACATACAGTGGAACGAAATGTCGTGTCTCGCAGGACCACGGTGCTACATAAATACAGTCATACAACAATGAAGTAAAAAAACACTATAAACCTATACACTACTAACAGATTTAACTATAAGTATACTATATATAAGTATTTACCCTATACAAACTAAAGAATAAAGGATAAAAAATACAAACTATACGAATGCTTCACATAAATATTACCCTATACAAACTAAAAAATAGAAGATAAAAAATACAAACTATACGAATGCTTCACAAATACTGTACATGTGCAAAGAGAGACATTTGAGTCAGCAGCTGGTTGGGGAACAGTGCAGGATGATTTGTAGTGCACGAGCATGTAAACATACATATATTGCTGAGTCTTTTGTGAGATTGTGCACACGCAGCAGTGTGTAAGTGTCCATAGTGCACATAGTGTAAAGTGTAAGTGTCCATAGTGTAAAGTGTCCATAGTGCACATAGAGGAGAGTGTCCATAGTGTAAAGAAAAATAAGAATAAAATAAATAAAAAAATAATTAAAGTTCCATACAGTTTTTCTTTGGTGTGGTAAGGTTTGGGGTGGGGGTGGTCCATGTTTCAGGAGGTAGGGGTTTGCATGGGGTTTCAGAGGGGGGCGGGGTGGTTTGAGTTCAGGGCTCTCACAGCCTGGGGGAAAAAGCTGTTGAGCAGTCTGGCGGAGCGGGCTCTGATGCTCCGGTACCGTCTTCCTGATGGTAGGAGCTGGAAGAGACCGTGGGAGGGATGGGTGGAGTCCTTCACGATGCTTGTATTCTTTTGATATTCAGTGATCAATTAGCATTGAGACATCCAGACATGATTCATGAGAGAATGTGATTGTTTCTGGACTGAACTGATGAACCGATCCGACAGAACCAGCAGCACAGGGAACACATCCGTATTATATAAGAGAAATGTGTGTGTGTGTGTGTGTGTGAGAGAGAGAGAGAGAGAGAGAACTGTGAGAATACATTTGATCACCTGCTGCTGCAGTTACCAGGCAACACAGATGACGGATCCGGAGAGAGACAGTCTTTCTGTAGAAATCCATCGCTGTTACAGTCTAGTTATGTATTTTAATCTTGTTTTTCTCTGGTGGCTTTTATTGTGGTTTTATTATTTCTTTATAAACCCCACCCAGTTCATAGTCTGTGTGTGTGTTTGTGTGTTTGTGTGTGTGTGTGTGTGTGTGTGTGTGAGTGTGTGTGAACTGCAGAATAATTCTTCAGAATAATTTGCAGGTTCTAATACAGTATTTTAGCTCAGTGCAACTGCATTTTGTGGGGTTTATGTATCTTCATACACTAGCAATCAAAAAAAAATATATGTAAATTATTTGAAGTCTCTTCTGTTCATTTATTGATCAAAACTACAGTAAAAACAGTGAAATATCATTCTAATGTAAATCAGCTGTTTTCTCTGTGAATATGTGTTAAACTGTAATTTATTTCTGTGATCTGCAGCTGTATTTCCAGCATCATTACTCCAGTCTTCAGTGTCACATGATCTTCAGAAATCATAATAATATACTGATTTACTGATCAACAAACATTTCTGATTATTATCAATGTTGAACACAGTTGTGCTGCTCAATATTTTTGTGGAAACTGTGATACATTTTATTTTTCAGGATTCACAGATGAACAGAAAGTAGGGATGGGCGATATGGCCTAAAAAATTTATCACGATAATTTCAGGTATTTATTGCGATAACGATACAAATGACGATAATATATATATATATAATTTATACATATAAACACATATACATATATATATATATATATATATATAAATAAGTAAATTAAGTTTTAAAGATTAAGATTATTTCATATAGTATTATTAATGCAATTAACTTGAAACTTTCTGTACACAGCCAACTTATGGCCATGCTAATTATGATCAACAGCTCATCTCCATTAATTGCTCTTATCAACCATAATAATGCGTTATGGACGCTTCATATTAAATCATATGCATAGGCTACTGGCACACATTTACCACGTTGCTGATGACTGAAAGCCTGTGTATGGCTATACTGCTGTGATCTGTTTCAGGCTTTCCATATCATAACATTTTAGAAATTAATTCATTGTAATATCTCAGAAATGGCATATTTAACGAGAACATCGCGGAGATTTAGACTGCTAGGAGCACAGTCAAAAATTTAGCAGCACCTTCAAATCAATAATCAACAATTCTGATCAAAAATGAACCTTCCCATTACGAGGTGATATTTGACTCCTTAAAGTGATTTACAGGGAATTTAGTTTTTACCTTTGTAATGGCATTTTTCTAACTTTATTAAAAGTATGGCATCTTTTATGTCAAATTCAAATTGGACGTGTTTCCACTCTTTGTAACCACCATTTTTCTGTACACTTTGCATATTACGGTAGTTTGCTCCTCATCTGATTTTCTGTAACCAAACCAGTTGCAAATTGTGGAGGTAGCTCCTCGCGTAACAACAAGCTCCTCCTCATGGTGCGTTCACACCAGACGCGAATGAAGCGATAAGCGCGAGTGATTTACATGTTAAGTCAATGCAAAGACGCGAATAGACATCCTGCCGCGCTATTCGTGCGAATGACGCAGCGCGAATTGAGCGTTTAGAGCGAAATTCTATACATATGCTCTCTGTGGCAGTCATACATGTGCGCCTGGCAGAAGCCCCGCCCATGATGCGAATTCGCGTCTGTTGTGCAGTGAATTTCACGCGCGAATGAAGCGCGTAAACCCAAAATGTTCACGCGTCCAACCACGCGCGAATAGCGCGATTTATTCGCGCAAGTCGCGTCCGGTGTGAACGCACTGTCAGCCTCACGTCCGCATTCCGCCATGCTTGTTTTCACTCCGCACGTGAACAGTGAATCGGGCGCGCACAAAACTACGTCATCAACTAGACTTATCGTTATTATCGTGAGGAGACAAATTTTTATCGTGAGGAGAATTTTCAACGGTATATCGCAAACGATAAGATATCGCCCATCCCTAATAGAAAGTTCAAAAGAACAGCATTTATTTTAAATATAAATCTTTTGTCACATTATAAATGTCTTTACTGGCACTTTACTGAATAAAATTATTAGTTATTTTTTTATTTTCTTTTTATTTTATTTTATATATTCTCATGTAAACGAATAATTTAAATAATAATGTATAAATCTGTAAAAACCATGCAAAAAAATATTAATGATTCCAAACTTTGGCTGGTAGTGTGTGCATATTTGATAGAGTTTACAAAGCTATTTAGAATATTTTTTTTTTTACATTTTTAAATAAATATTTCTGTTTCAAAACCACCAGTTTTTTTATTTTACTTGGTTGATAAATAAGCATCAGTGCAATGCAAAGATGCAAATAAAAACCTTAATTCTAAGAATTTTTTATATGTTGCTAGGTTTCATACATTTTATTTTAGCTTTGGCTTTACTTAATTAAATTTTTAATTTACTTAAAGTTTTTTATTTTTTTATTTTTATAGAATTTATTTAATTTTGTTTGTGTTAACTTTTGATTTTTATTTCCTGTCAGTGGTGCAGTTTCGTCCTCCCTGGAACGTGTGACTGCTTCCTGCAGTCCGGAGGAGTGTGAACTTCACCATGAACAACAAGGACACGACCACAGAGTCCGGTCCGTCTCACACACACACTCACACACACACACACACACACACACACACTCACACACACACACATACACACACACACACACACACACACACACACACACACACACACACACACACACACTCACTCACACTCACACTCACACACACACACTCACACACACACACACACACACACACACACTCTCACACACACTCACACTCACACACACACACACACACACACACACACTCACACTCACACACACACACACTCTCACACACACACACACACACACACACACTCACACTCACACACACACACACACACACACACACACACACACACGCACACACACTCACTCACACACACACACACACACACTCACACTCTCTCACACACACACACACACACACTCACACACACACACACACTCACACACACACTCACACACACACTCACACACATACACACACACACACACACACACACACATATACTGAACATTAACACGTAAACATGCAGGACAGAAGTAGAGATGTGTAGATGGTGATGAACTCTGATGAATGTGTGTCTGTGTGTGTGTGTGTGAGTGTGTGAGTGTGTGAAGATCAGTGTTAAATCATGATGACGGTAGTGAAGCGTGCCGCTGACCGGTGTTTGGTGTTCAACAGAGACCAGCGGTCAGATGAAAGTGTTTTTACCCAATAAGCTGCTGGAGTGTTTGCCTTGCACCACCACTTTACCCAAAGAGAGACTGCGCTGGAACACCAACGAGGTGTGTGTGTGTGTGTGTGTGTGTGCGTGTGTGTGCGTGTATGTGTGTGCGTGTAAGTGTGTGTGTGTGTGTCGCTGCACACACAATATTGCTTCATACTGTCACAGATTCTATTAGGATTTGATATTAGTTTTTATTTGTTATGTTTCATGATTTGTTAAATACGTCTGTTGTTTTTAGTAAGTTTTATTTCAGTTTCAGTATTTTTGCAGTGGAAAAAAAGCTGAAATAAAATAAGTTGAAGAGTTTATATATTCTATTTTATTTCAGTTAACATGTATTTCATTGTAAATAATACAAATGTTTTTTATTTGTGACGTGGATCATTAACAGCCCTCTCATCAGCTTTACACTCAACTCTATTCTGTCAATGAATTCATATTTTTATGAGATATTTTATCATATAGTGTTTTATTTTGATTGTTTTATATTTAAATTATTAATTAATTATTTAAATGATCATTTTTATTATTTAATTAGTTTTTAGTGTTAAATTGTTTTATTTTTATTATTCAGTCATTTTAATGTTATGTAAATAATTACTAACTTTAGTTTCACAAGTGAACTCATCAGATGACTCACACTACGGCCAGGATTGCAAACAAATCACAAAAGCACCTTTAAATTACTTTTTTGGCTTAAGTTGACATACATTTTCTGTTTTTACTCACGTTTAATTTAAAGTTTTCAGAATTTTGTTGCATGCCTTTGCAAAAAATTTTGTCCCTTTTTAATGTCTGTTTTCTTATTAGTTTGAGTTTATTTAGTTTTGTTTTATCTAAGTAAAAATGAGAAATGTTGGCTTGACAGCTAGTTGAAATAAGTTTATGTTTAATTTATTGTTATGAATTAGTTTTAAATTTAATTTCAAGTAATGCAAATGTTTATTTTTTTAATTTTAGATTTACAACAACCCTGATCACAGCTGGGTTATAATGGACTCTAGATTATAATCTAAGTGTGTTTGTGTGTGTTTCAGGAAATTGCATCCTTCCTGATTTCGTTCGACAGACATGACGAGTGGCTTTCTTGCACGCTTAAGACCAGGTCAGTCGTGAGATTGGGTTTGATTTCATTCTCATGTGACTGATGGTGTACAGACTGAAGTTCTGGCAACACACAGCTAAACAGCAGTTCAATCTGAAATAATAATCATGAGAAACTGTGTGTGTGGGTAACAGTTACAGCAATAAAATATATGAACAAGATTATTGATTATCATCGATATCCTATTTAATATGATTCACAAGTTAATTTGATCTAAAAGTAAATTGATTGACAGTGGCATTAAGGGAATATAGAATATTTAAAACTAGATTGGTTCAGCCGTCTGGTTGTGTTTTGATTGAAGTGTATTTTTAATTCCTGGTTTCTGAATGCTGCTTGAAATCGATGATGTTCACACACAGGCCACAGAACGGCTCGATCATCCTTTACAATCGCAAGAAGGTCAAATACCGGAAAGATGGATATTGCTGGAAGAAGAGGAAGGACGGAAAGACGACCAGAGAGGATCACATGAAGCTGAAGGTTCAGGGCATGGAGGTGTGTGTGTGTGTGAGCGTGTTAGAGTGTGTGTGTGTGTGTGTGTGTGTGTGTGTGTGTGTGAGCGTGTTATAGGGGTGGGCGATATGGGAAAAATATCATATCACGATTTTTTTTAGAAATATCACGATTTTATCACAATTCTTTGTCATGTTGGTTTTACAAGTTGTCTGAGCATTACAGCCAAACTAGAAAGACAAAGCCTTTCAAGGTAACAAAAACAACAGAAAAGACATGGCAGATATTTAGGCCAAAGTGGGCCTAAATATCTGAAAATATCAAAAAAATCTTTGTCATCATTCTATCTTTCTTATTAAAAAATAAGAACAAAGATACACATTACAAATACACATAATATACAAATAAAACAAACAGTGCTTTATTTCCAGGTACAATAGGTGTATTTAGCAGAGCATTCAATGAAATTGAATGAACAAATATAAAAATAAAACACATAGACTGATTCCTAAAGCAACTGTATTAAAGTTTTTCAGTCAAGAATAGGGAGTGATTTTTCTCTTTGCGTTTTGTTTTGTCAACGTTAAATTAATAGTTCCCCCAAAAATAAATATTCTGTCATCTGTCTGTCAATTCTGTCATAATGTTTTATTTTTATACCATCATTTACTCAAAAGTAGTTTTAAACCTGAATGAGTTTCTTTCTTCTGCTGAACATAAATGCTATTTTGAAGAAGGTGGAAAACCAAACAGTTGCTGGTCCTCAGTGACTTCCATAGGATTTTTCTTTCCTACTATCAAAGTCAATGTAGACCAGCAACTGTTTGGTTACCCTCATTCTTCAAAATATCTTCTTTTGGGTTCAGCACAAGAAATTAATAGTGGTTTGGGACAACATGTGAGTGAGTAAATAATGACAGAAATTCAATTTTAGGGTGAACTATCCCTTTAATGACAAGCGGCAGCATGTTTAGTGTCCTGTCCCTTTAAGAGCTGCACGCATCTAATATACAGGCACTCATCTGCTTCTCTCTTAACTATTTACTTTCATTTTAGAGATAACCAACTCAGTCTGTATGTAAACCTTGTGTGTTTTGACAGTATTAGCGCAAAAGATAAGTTAGTTGAGTAATCAGGCGCTGTTAGACAGGTGTTTTAGTGCGCGTGCTTCAGGTGTATGCGCTCAGAAAAAGCACAGGTCAGACCAGCGCGCGATTTAAACATTTAACCAGCAAGGCTTGTGTGCAAATAATGTAGTTTTGCGATCGCGAATAAGTGCAGTGTCCTGTCAGAGTAACTCTACTGCTGTATGTCGTGTTGTACAGTATATAGAGACGGAGGCACCAGAACTGTATTTGACATAATGTGTGCTGTAGCGCGATACTACTGTAAGGCTCCACCCATCCGGCCCAAGGAAGGTTTCCGGTGGTGGATGAAGGGTTCCTGCGTGCTCGGTCTTTCCAAATGTGCAAAGTTCTTCAATTTTAATTAAACTTTAATCTGACTCCATTTTATCATTTAATCTGACTCCATTTCTTTATGACCTCGTATTTAACTTGAAATACAAATTGATTGCTTGTCCATTTCTAATTTATTATTCTGATATTTGATTATTCTAGTTAACTCTTGACTTTATATTTACTCGTTCATTCGGTTGCTCATGTCTTTAACAAGGATGCAACGTAATCTACTAGAGTCAATAATTACAGAGTAAAACAGAATAAGGTCAAATGTAACAATTTATTATCAGTCAGGTAAATATTGTATGTATTATCTCAATTCCACAGCAATTCAAAGAGATCAAATCATATCAATACAAAACATCGAATTCTCAAAGATAAATCTATGAGTAAAGAATGCAAACCTGACTTTATAGAAATACATAGTGTGAAGTATTGAGACCCTCACTACGGGCTTCTGGTTACAGAATCGCCCCTGATCCTTTTGCCAAATTTCCTTAAGTACTTCAGACCAGAATAAACATCCCCCAAACTCGAGACAGGAACTAACAATTTGGATTTGCTTTGATCAAGCCGAGTTAGCACCTTTTTGGGACAGAAGGTAATTTGCATGAAAACCATTAGGTGTCGGTCCGCCCTCTACAGTATGCAAAATATCTCTGAACTCTTAGGATTTGTATTACCTTTTAGTTTACTTCTTATAAGAATGAGACCATTGTACCAGTCGCCCTGAGACAATTCAAATGATACCAAACATGACTGTAAATAACATTTGCATTAATGTAGAATATTACATTCTTCTATTGACCATTCTGAGTGAAGGGAAGGATGGGGGAAGGAAGGGGATGAAGAGGAACTGATGCATATGTGAGAGAGGCATTTTCTTGTATTCTCTCTCAGTGGGGTGTGGAGACAGATGTCTGTATGTTAATGCACTGTGTGTGTGTGTTGTCCATCTCAGGAGTTCAAAGTGTCTGAGGTTCTGTAATCCTTACACTACCATATTTCTTCAAAAGCAGATCGTGGAGACATTTTTATCGTCCACGATCAAAAATCGTCATATCGCACACCCCTAGCGTGTTAGTGTGTGTGTGTGTGTGTGTGCGCGCGAGTGAGTGTGAGTATGTGAGTGTGAGTGCGTGTTTGCGCGCGTTTTTGTGACAAATGAGGACATAAATTTGTATAATGACACGGGTATGACAAGATGAAGGTGACTTTTCAGGACATTGACCCATGTCCCCACTTTTCAAAACGCTTATAAATCATACAGAGTGAGGTTTTTGGGGGAAAGTAGAAATGCACAAAGTCTCCTGTGAGGGCTAAGTTTAGGTGCAGGGTTGGTGTAGGGCAATAGCACACACAGTTTGTTCAGTATAAAAACCATTACGCCTATGGAGAGTCCCCATAAACCACAAAAACCAGCATGAGTGTGTGTGTGTTTTTGTGTGTGTGTGTGTGTGTGAGCGTGAGCGTGTGTTAGTGTGTGTGTGTGTGTGTGTGTGTGTGTGTGTGTGTGTGTGTGTGTGTGTGTGTGTGTGCGCGAGTGTGTTTGTGTGTGTGTGTGTGCGTGCGCGAGTGTGTGTGTGTGTGTGTGTGTGTGTGTGTGTGTGTGTGTGTGTGTGTGTTTGTGTGTGTGTGTGTGTGTGATGACGTGACGCTCACACGTTTCTCTCTCCTCCTGCAGTGTCTTTATGGTTGTTATGTTCATTCCTCCATCGTCCCAACATTCCACAGGAGATGCTATTGGCTGCTGCAGGTTAGTTATTATGAGCATGTGACACTAATCTACCCAATCAGAAGCCAGGCTATGTGCATATAAAAAAAAAGTAATTGTAGTACTGATGTTACTTTTTATACATCAATGAATTGCTTCAGTGCTAGATGTTTGCAGTGAACAATATGACATCTTATGACATTGTTTTACAAAAATGTATATCCTGTGTGTGTGTGCGTGTGCGTGTGCTCAGAACCCAGACATTGTTCTCGTGCACTATCTGAATGTGCCGTCGCTGGAGGACAGTGTGAAGTCGTGTGGCCCGGTGTCGTGTGCTCTGACCGACCGCAGGGACAGTCTGCGCTGGAGCCAAGACGAACTGCTGTCTCAACTCAAACCCATGTGTGAGTGACCAATCACACGCCTGCAGCCTCACCAAACAACCAATCACACGCCTGCAGCCTCACCAAACAACCAATCACACACCTGCAGCCTCACCAAACAACCAATCACACGCCTGCAGCCTCACCAAACAACCAATCACACGCCTGCAGCCTCACCAAACAACCAATCACACGCCTGCAGCCTCACCAAACAACCAATCACACGCCTGCAGCCTCACCAAACAACCAATCACACGCCTGCAGCCTCACCAAACAACCAATCACACGCCTGCAGCCTCACCAAACAACCAATCACACGCCTGCAGCCTCACCAAACAACCAATCACACGCCTGCAGCCTCACCAAACAACCAATCACACGCCTGCAGCCTCACCAAACAACCAATCACACGCCTGCAGCCTCACCAAACAACCAATCACACGTCTGCAGCATCACCAAACAACCAATCACACGCCTGCAGCCTCACCAAACAACCAATCACACGCCTGCAGCCTCACCAAACAACCAATCACACGCCTGCAGCCTCACCAAACAACCAATCACACGCCTGCAGCCTCACCAAACAACCAATCACACGCCTGCAGCCTCACCAAACAACCAATCACACGTCTGCAGCCTCACCAAACAACCAATCAAACGTCTGCAGCATCACCAAACAACCAATCAAACGCCTGCAGCCTCAACAAACAACCAATCACACGCCTGCAGCCTCACCAAACAACCAATCACACGCCTGCAGCCTCACCAAACAACCAATCAAACGCCTGCAGCCTCACCAAACAACCAATCACACGCCTGCAGCCTCACCAAACAACCAATCACACGCCTGCAGCCTCACCAAACAACCAATCACACGCCTGCAGCATCACCAAACAACCAATCACACGTCTGCAGCCTCACCAAACAACCAATCACACGCCTGCAGCATCACCAAACAACCAATCACACGTCTGCAGCCTCACCAAACAACCAATCACACGCCTGCAGCATCACCAAACAACCAATCACACGCCTACAGCCTCACCAAACAACCAATCACACGCCTGCAGCATCATCAAACAACCAATCACACGCCTGCAGCATCACCAAACAACCAATCACACGCCTGCAGCCTCACCAAACAACCAATCACACGTCTGCAGCATCACCAAACAACCAATCAAACGCCTGCAGCATCACCAAACAACCAATCACACGCCTGTAGCCTCACCAAACAACCAATCACACGCCTGCAAAATGAGCAAACCACCAATCATTGATCTATGAGTAAATTACCACAGAACGACTTCTGCATGAAGTAAAATATTTAATTTGTTACATATGTGAGCACAAAAGCAGTCATCAGTAGCACAGATATATTTGTAGCAATAGCCAACAATACATTGTATGGCTCAAAATTATTCATTTTTCTTTTATGCCAACAATCATTAGGATATTAAGATCATGTTCTATGAAGATATTTTGTAAATTTCCTACCGTAAATATATAAAAACTTTAGTAATATGCATTGTTAAGAACTTAATTTGAACAACTTTAAAGGTGATTTTCTCAATATTTAGATTATATTTATGTATTTTCTCAATATTTTTTGCACCCTCAGACTCCAGATTTTCAAATAGTTGTATCTCAGCCAAATATTGTCCTATCCTAACAAACCATACATCAATGGAAAGATTATCTATTCAGATGATGATGATGTATGAATCGCATTTCAAAAATTGACCCTTATGACTGGTTTTGTGCTCCAGAATCACATATGAGAGTGAGGCTAACATGTGGATACTGTGGTAGCGGCAGAATAATTGATACCAGACCGCTGAAGTGTTGAAAAATTCATGCAAAAAAACTCAAATCACTCAGTGTGTTACATTTTCAATAATTCAGCGTTTGGTCGTCACTCACGTTTTATCTGGTCAGTGTGACTGTAAATGACTCTATATCTGTGTGTGTTCAGTCCACAGTATGAAGTGGTCCTGTGGAGACAACGGTTCTGTGGAGCTCTCAGTGGAGCAGATGGTACAACAGATCCTAGAAACACAACAGACCAAACCACAACCTCGAACACACACCTGCCTCTGCGGTAAACACACACACACACAGTCATAGTCTCACTCACACACACACACACACACACACACTTTCACTCGCACACTCACAGTCTCACGCACACACACACACACACACAGTCATAGTCTCACTCACACACACACACACACACACACGCACAGTAACAATTACATTTTACAATATACACATTCACTTATTTTAAGTTGTCATAATATTTCACAGTATTACAGTTTTTACTGATTAAACAGACCCCATACTTTCAGATGCTAGCGTGTGATTTTATCAGGGTCACTGATTTGCCATGTGTGACATGTTTCCCGCAGCATCTCCCGGATCCAACATTCCTCACCGCTGCAACAGCACCAAACATCGCATCATCTCGCCCAAACTGCCCACCCCTCAACCCGCCAATGAGGGCTCAGAGGGCGGGCGGGAGGCAGGACTGGGCGACGCGTTAGTCGCTGTTGTGCCTTCAGAGAGGAAGCAGCCAGAAGAGGGCAGGCGGAACGATGATCCGGGGGGTGTGGCTTCCCCGTGCTCTGCCTCCTCCCCCTCCTCGTCTTCCAGTCCGCCCCAAACGCAGCGGGCGGCAACAATCGCCCTTAGCAATGGAAACGGATTCTATGGTGACCAGCGAGGTGGATTGGCTGCACTCATTGTCATGACGACAGCGGCGCCGGTGGGCCGTGGCTGTGGGGAGGAGCCAAACGCAGAGTTAGGCTCCACCCACCTGTCGATCACCCGTGCCGGCGGACGTCTTGTTCTATCTCCTGTGCCGCCCAAACAGGACACACCCTCCCCGCCAAGCTCCGCCTCCCCACCGAGCCCCGCACCTCCTAATCAGGGCGTGGCCACGCTGTCACTCACTCTCCTGCCCAGCCCTGTGATTGGAGGACTGCTGCTGACCGACACCCCGGGTACACTCCTGCACCCAAACCCGACGTCGCCATCGCCCTCCCTGCTCCCGTTTGACCCCGACTCCTTCCTAAACAGCCCCAAACAGGGGCAGACCTATGGAGGCCCCACCCTCACTCCCCACTCAGTCTCCGCCTCCTCTTCCCCGTCTCCGCCTCCTTCCATGTCTCCTCGGCCGCCGTCTCTGGCTCTGTCTCTTTCTCCCACGTCTCCGCCGTCGTCTCTATCCTCCCTCTCTTCCGAGACGGAGAGGAAGAGTATTCCGGGTCGTCCCTCGTCCTCGCTGTCTCTTTCACTCTCTCCGACGCGAACGACTCCCGCGCTGCTCCCGCTGTGTCTGCAGTCGTCTTTAGGACTCGATTCGCTGAGTTCTCCTCTGTCTGTCCCTCCCTCAGACGGCAGAGCTCCTCCCTCCGGATTCGCTGGCCAAGCCCCACCCGGTCATCTACTGACCAATCCGCTCTCGCCTGCCACCCAAATAACACCCTCCCTCGAAGTGCTATCGACCAATCAGCTACCTCCAGAGGGAGAAAAGGCGGAGTCACAGCACCCTTGTCTCTTAGAATCGCACTCCATGTGCATTCAACCTCCGAATCTGACCCCACCCCCGGCCACACCCCCAAGCGCGAGTCCTATACAAGTGAAGGAGGAGCAATCTCCGCCTACTCATGCACATTTTGAATCAGAAGTCACGCCCATGGACACCACCCACTGCGGCGAAATAGATGGTGAGGAGGCGGGGCTTACATTTGACTCCTCCTTTCCCGATCTCATATCAGAGCTGATTACAGAGGAGCCCGTCAGTCACCCACCCACCCTGGCTCCGCCCGTTTACCCTGTCCGCTACATGGTTCCTCCTCAACCGACACCATCCACCTCGTTCCTGCCCTTCCCGCTCCTTACAAACTCTGGAGGAAACCCGGCGGAAACCCAGCGGCTCGCCAACATCACAGACTTCTCGCCCGAGTGGTCGTACCCCGAGGTATGAATCTTCACGCCTCTTCTTCAAAGGGACAGTTCACCCAAAAATGAAAATTCTGTCATCATTTACTCACCTTCAAGTCGTTTCCAACCTGTATGAATGCATTACTTCTGTTGAACACAAAATAAAATATTTTGAAGAATGCTGGTAACCAAACAGGTGACGGTAGCCATTGACTTGTATAGTATTCATTTTCATTCTATGGAAGTCAATGGGTACCGTCACCTGTTTGGTTACCAGCATTCTGCAAAATATCATCTTTTGAGAAGAAAAAACGTGTTGAGGGCGAGTAAACGATAACAATCTTCATTTTTGGATGAACTATTTCTTTATTTGCTGCAAATCCATCGCGAAAATCATTTAAAATAAATACAAAAAGAAATCTTTTAGGTGTAGAAACCTTCTTTTCTGAAGTTTAATGTTTGACTCTGTAGAAGAAGAACAAAAGTTCTGCTCTGATTATAAAATGCGTTTCTGCTCGTGTTTTGTTTGGTTAACACCAGTGTTATTTTAGTATAATTGAGACTGCTATGGTTTATATTTTATATGCTATATAGTTTAGTTTTTGAATTAGTTTTTATTTTTTATATTTTCGATTTTAATTGCAGTTAAATTTTTTGTAAATTTGTGGGTTTTTTTTTGTTTTTAAGTTTTTTTTGTCTATGTATTTTTAATTTTAGCTTTAGGTCTTCACTGTAAATTAAGTGAAAATGTGAAATGCTGCCTTGGCAACTAGCTGATATAAAATATATTAAAACTTACTTTTTATTTCAGTTTTTCTGAAATTAGTAAATTGATTAATCAAAATTATATAGACAAAAAAATTCACAAAACACAGCAAAATTACTAAAACTTTAATTAAAACGAAAATGAAAGAACCCAAAATATAAAAAGCATAAATTTTTTTCAAAATATAAATAAAAACTATCATAGCATCTCAATTGTACTAAAATAACACTGGTGTAATTTTATTACAAACAAAATACTCAAAATTAGTAACAAAATTACTCAAATGAAAATGTATTTTATTTTACTTCAAGTAACGAGAGTGTGTGTGTGTTTGAGTCAAGTCAAGTCACCTTTATTTATATAGCTCTTATTACAATGTATTACAATGTAAATTGTGTCAAAGCAACTGCACAATATCAAAAAAGGAAAATAGTGTGTCAATAATGTAAATGAAAAGATAAAAAAAAAAAAAAAAAAGTTTTCAGTTAAAGGCATTTCATTATTGAATTCAGTGATGTCATCATCCAGCTCAGTTCAGTTTAAATAGTGTCTTTGCAATAAGGTCGATGATATCTCTGGAAATGAAGTGTCCCCAACTAAGCAAGCCAGAGGAGACAGCGGCAAGGAACCAAAACTCCATCAGAGACAGAATGGAGAAAAAAACCTTGGGAGAAACCAGGCTCAGTCGGGGGGGCAGTTCTCCTCTGGCCAAACGAACCAGCAGTTCAACTCCAACTGCAGCAAAGTCAGATTGTGAGGGCTCGACTGGTTCCAGTGCTCTTTCCCGATGGCTGTCTAAGTGGCGGGGTCCTCACTGGGGATATGTCCCCGGGGCTCATCCAGGTGTCCGGCCTCCGCCGACAATCAGGGCCACATACATCATCTCCCGGCGCCGATCCACCATCTGATCCGGACACGGACTGAGAAACAGAATAGAAACAGACTAATATTAGTGTTGAAGCCATTCTTCTTATGATGTAACGAGTACATCATGTGTTATTGGGAGTGTTCCCGGTTCCGGTTGATCTAATTAATGCAGCCTAACAATCCTTTAATGGATTTGAATAATAGAAGTGTATTAGTGTGTTATGTGTAAGCCAGGTTAAAGAAATGTGTCTTTAATCTAGATTTAAACTGACAGAGTGTGTCTGCTTCCTGAACAGTGTTAGGTAGATTGTTCCAGAGTTTGGGAGCTAAATAGGAAAAGGATCTGCCGCCCGCAGTCGATTTTGATATTCTAGGTATTATCAAACGGCAGAGAACACAGAACAGGCGTGGAGGACTATAATGTGATACGAGCTCGCTCAAGTACTGAGGTCTGTGTGTGTGTGTGTGTGTGTGTGTGTGTAAAAACATGGTAACTGTAATAACCGTGTTTAACTCTCTGGTTCAGGGTGGAGTGAAGGTGCTGATCACAGGCCCGTGGTCAGAGACGGACGGCCGATACTCGTGTGTGTTTGACCAGAGCAGAGTTCCTGCTTCCCTCATCCAGCCAGGAGTCCTGCGCTGTTACTGTCCGGGTGAGCAGAACAGTAACACTTTTTTATGATTTTTTTACAAGGCATGTGACAATGTGATACGTGCATCTTCCCAAATTAGTTATGAGAATAATTTATAAATCTGCTGCTGTCAACAAAAAGAAGCACTGAGGACTTCCTGCGGGTTTCCGTCAAAATAAAAGCTCCATCAACATTCATAAATGTTAGTATTGTAATTTTACTGTTGTTCTGTTAAATAAAATTAAAAAGACAATAATAATGAGAACAATTACAACATCTTTATCAATACGTTTATTATAACGTTCACAAATAGCGGGATCTGTAATATTTTCTAATGTTTTAAAAACTCCCTTCTGCTCAGCAAGGCTGCATTTATTTGCATGAAGGGGTCTCAAAAATGGCCACAAAATATAATTTGACTAATTTATAAATTTTAAGCTAAATTGTGCTTTGTTGGTAAAAATCTCTGCTAGAAGTTAGGGTTAGGTTAAAAAAATCTTGTTGAATAGATGTTGAATAAATCAAGTGTTGAATAGGTATTTTTAAATAGTTTTTTATTAGTGTATAAAGTTTAAAAATAATTTATTTAGTGTAGTGTCCATTTCATTCATTTAACATTTAATATTGAAGGCATCCAAGTTATTTAGACATATTTGAACTTTTTTTTAAAGTAACACAATAGTTACTTTCCCTGGTTACTATTATAATGATGTAACCATTACAATGAGAATTAACTAGTAACTAAAGCTAATTACTTTTTTTTATTTTTTTTATTTTTTTTTAAGTAACTTGCCCAACACTGGTCACTACTATTGCACTATAATGCTGCTTCTGCCACCTTATGAGAATAGATGTGCACTTCGTATTAGGTAGTCTGTCATCAATGACAGTAGCTCATTGGAAAAGGATGGAAAATGCCCTTCATTGTGTTTGCACTAATAAATGCTGCTGCCTGCCAGCTGCAATCACCAATAAAACCAAGTTCCATATTTTTTTGTATATCGTCATAAATATCGTTATCGTACCACTCACACACACACACACACTCTCTCTCTCTCTCTCTCACACACACACACACACACACACACACACACACACACATTTGCATCCATAACACAAGCAACAAAAAGAACAGGATCCAAACACCTTGGGAAGTAAGTTTGCAAGATGACAGGTACACATGGCTAACATACATGCACAAGTCCTTATATTTATGACAATCAACACTCAAGGATAGACAAAACATCTTTGTTTCCATATTTGCATACTCCCTATAATGGCTGAAACTGAACAGAATTGTGCGAGTCTTTTTGGTTTCTTTTTTTTGCAATCCACCCAACTGCAGTCCTTTAATCACATTCTTGCGCACATGACCTAAACTTCCAAATACTAGAGTAATTAACTTACACTGGTCGTCAAGTTGATGGATGGCAGTAGGAGTAGGAGTTGTATTTTAATGGGTACTATATTGACAAATTGCACATAGTTGGAAGACATTGTGGTCGTGCTTTAATCATAAAAATTAGAATATCCTCTGAGATTGAAACGTTCGTCAAAACAGAGTGGGATACTGAATAGTCAGCTGATTGGGGAAGTGCTTATTTTCCCTGTAGTTTCAAGCCCATCCAGTGCTGAGCACTTTGGGTGTTTCTGAGATGAAGATAGATGAGGAGGTGTACCTTCTGTGTGGAGTACCGAGTAGAGATATTGGGGTCTGTTATTGTGTAACGTAATAAAAACGTAATATTAATATGTAATTTAAAGCAAATAGTTTAATTTAGCTCAAAGGGAATCATTTATGATTTTATAAGGGATTTGAACAGACTCACTGTTTCACGGCTGATCACAGAGGCGGCAGCGAAAGCCATATAACATCAACTGGATATTACAATCCCAAATATAGTAAAAACACTATTAAACAGCACAGTAACAAGATCGGCAGATTAAGACATTAACTTGTGAGCACAAAGCACAAGATACTTCACTTTTCAATATAAGTAAGATTTTATTTGTATAAACCTAAGACATAAACTAATCTAACACATGAACACAAGCATGTTGCAGGAAGAGAGAAAGTGAGGAAAGGATGAGTTTAAGAGAATGGAAATGTCAAATCCCAAGTTTATAGCAATATGTTCAATTGCATCGACCTTAACAACCATCAATCACTTATTTAACCCTCGCTCTGAGTTTCTCAATGAGGCTAAGATTTATATTAACTGCACCTGATTCAGTAAGAATCTGGAGGTGTTGCTTGCTTTGCTAAGGGAATCCCTTTTGTCGTGGTCGTTGCAGACGGGGGTTCCCGAAGTGTCTGATTGGCTGGAGTTCAGTAGTCTTTGAAGTGAGGTCTTGGGCGTTGGCTGAGGATGTGGAGTTGGTCTGGTTGAAGATTGAAGCGAGTGCAGTCGGAGCTGGACTTTGCAGCAAACTTACATTAGAACACGAAACTCCACGGAAAGAAAAGAAACTAAAGTAAAAGGATAAAAGGATGTAACGAGACTAGGTTGATTTTCTTCTCATTATGGTAGCAGCTGGCACGTGGGCCAGAGCACGCTCAAAGAGCAGCGGCAAAACACGGTGGAAAGAGAAGAAGAGGAGAGAGAAGAGAGCATTTTTAAGAAGAAGAGGAGACGGGTGACTAAGAGAGAGTTTGATGGTGTCCTGAGTTTTTAAACTGCTTCTGGACACCATCCCCTCTGCTGTCTTGACCAATTAGATAGGCTATTATCTTAGCTAGGGGTGTTCCTTCCATCATAAATCAGCATGTTATCAGTCACATGGTCCAAATTTTACAGGCTCTTGCAAAGTATACTTTTGGACATGATTTCTATAACAAGACTATGATGCATTTGACAAAGAATTGATTGGAAGAAACATTTAAAGCATGATTTTTCACACTCATACATACCAAACATGCATATTAACCTTTAAGGCTTAAAGGTTGTAAGCTGTTCTGTGAAAGAGTTGGTTAGTTTGCTTGCTTCAGACTAGTTGGCGCTAGGATTCGGACAGATTTATGACGTTGTCCTGTTACAGCTCTTTCTGGAATCTCAGCTTCTCAGGTTTCAATGTTCTGATGCATCTTAAATTTGTCTGATTCTGTCTCTGATATCCTACAATTATATTCTCATTAAGAACCGTTACTGCTCCACTGGGTCCTTGCCAAGAGAGCTGCAGTCCTATACGCTGGCAAAGATAATTTAAGTCCAGCCAATCAGAGCGTACTCCAAATCCAGTGCTTTGATGTCCAATTTTCCATTCTGTTTTAATTTAAATCCAAGAAACTGTGGCTCATTGCACGAAGCAGCTGGTATTTTGCACCGCTGTAGATGAAGAAAGATTGACTCATGTGCTAACTTTCTGACAGATGTATCGTCGGTATTCAGCATGTTAAGATGATGACCTATTCTGGGGCCAGTATAAATCCATTCAATGTTTGGGACACCGAGACCTCCATCTCGACGCGACTGGAAAATAATATCTCGAGTTGTATGGCTATTGAGGCCGAGCCATTTTCTCACTAGCGTTACCATTTCATCATTCAATATTCAAAGTGTGCATTGTGGAATATGAACATTCATACACATATGTTGAATTTTGGCTATTGCAATCAAGCCTCGATCTTCATCGTTGTGGGGAGAGGGGAAGAGTCAATCAGTGCAAGTCTTCGGGTAAATTCATGGCACAGCTCTGTAACCTGTTCCTCCCAGTCACCGCTAGCGTTGAATTTATGCCCCAGATAAGGGTAGGTTTCATGACATTCATATAGACGGATAGGTTTATGTGCTAATGCAAAGACTTTGATCTATACCATCTATTTCCTCCACTCCGTCTTTCATAAAACACAGCACACTTTGTATGTTTCATATCGAGACCAGACCACCTTATGAAGTCATCGTACGAAGAAGCATACTATGAATTACACTCTCATCTCGTGAAGATATTTCCACATCATCCGCATAAGCTTGCACTGGATTTGGAGATCGCACACCTTCTGGTGCGCACTGACACATCCATCTCAGCCAGGAGTTAATCGCTAGTATGAAGTTAACAGCGCTCCAAGGGCAACCAGTCTTAATACCGATCTTAAGAGGTATAGGATCAGTTAAGGCACTTCCACACATGACTTGAACATAGGAGTTATTGTAGACATCCTTGATCACATCCACAAATGGCCATGGTAGTCTTATTTCATCCAGTGCATGGAGCATAACATCATGGCACAATGAGCCAAAGGCATCACAGAAATCCTGAAAAGTAGTGAATAATCTTGCAGATGAATGTTTAAAATCATCAATTCCTGCTTTCAGACAAAAGACGTGCTCATTCATTCCCTGTCTATTGATATATGCTTTCTGTTTTGATGAGAGTATTCCTGTCTCCATCAACCAGGGGAGGATGCTTGAAAGCAAACATTTCATGAATACCTTATAAACTGTCGTTAGTAGGGATACATCTCTCCAAGTTGACGGGTCATCGGGAATATTATCTTTCTTGGGGATTCGATGGATCAATACCCCTTTCCATGCTTCTGGTACTTTATCGTTTAATGAGCCTGTCCATGGCGGCACACTTGGTGTACTTTCTGGTCTTTCAGGCACACATTTGGAAGTATAATACTTTTGCACAAGCTGCTTGCTATTTGTACAGTTTGGAGCACTTGGATAATTACTATTGTTAAGAATAACTTGGATTGCTTTAGCTTTTCTATTTTGCCATAAATATGCCAGTTTGTCTTTGCCCACCTGCTTTTGCTCTTGAGTTGTACTCCGTGACGCCTCAAGTGCCGGCTGAACGACGTCCCGCAAGAAGCGCAGCTCCGCCTCAATCCAGCTTCCAAGGGAATCCCGGGTTTGAACTTGAGGGAGACCTATTGATTAATGGCATTTTCTTCAATACACGGATTGTAAACTTTAAAAATGGTAGTCCAAAGGGTCTCTCATTTCGCCAAACTCCATTTAGGATACAGATGAGTTTAATCCATTTTGTCAGCGTTTCTCCAGAGAAAACGAAGTTGTGTCTATCCTCAAAATGTTTCGAATCCAAGGTCTTTATCCAAACTTTTTCTTGATTTTGAAATGAAATCCACTTATCCTGCCCTAGAGCTTCTTACGAGGCTTGAAAAATCTGTATTAGTGGAATTATCATCCGCTGAGTGGTGTTTAGGCACAGCGTCATGTATAATCCTGTATAAAAATGTTTGTTTTTGTGAAAAGTGGGGACATCCCATAGGCGTAATGGTTTTTATTCTGAACAAACTGTGTGTGCTATTGCCCTACACCAACCCTACACCTAAACTTAGCCCTCACAGGAGACTGTGCATTTCTACTTTCCCCAAAAAACCTCACTCTGTATGATTTATAAGTGTTTTGAAAAGTGGGGACGTGGGTCAATGTCCTGAAAAGTCACCTTCACCTTGTTATACCTGTGTCATACCTGCCATTATACACATTTATGTCCTCATTTGTCACAAAAACGCGCACACACACACACACATATATATATACACACACACACACACACACACACACAGCCACACGGAGGCGCTCACAGCTTCTCAGAACACATCCAGTCTGGCAGAGAGAAGTCAATACAACTGAAGAGCAAAACAATACAGTCTCACGGCACAAACATACAGATGAGTTTCCACGTCCTTGAAAAAAAAACAATAAGAGGAAGCACTTACACGAGTATAAGCATTACATTTATTTAGTGCAATACAAATGGTAATAATCTCACTTCAGTAAAGTCTGTATGATGATTTTTCAAATTCTCCTTCAGTTAAACTTCAAATAAGCTGTAAAACTACAGGTGAATAGGATAAAAATACGAAACTAATATCACTATACTTGAATGATTATATTAAGAATTGCATAAAAATTTAGTATTACATTTTGCATTTGGATTTCTTTCATGTTATGTTTAAAAATGCAAATAAGGCACTGTCTAAATAAATATACACTTATTTGCATATATTTCCTGAACAGAAATCTGAATCCAGGTTCATAATTCTTGTCTGATTCTGTCGTCATATTAGAGTTAAGTTATAAGGTTTTTACAGAAGGGATTCGTGATTTCTCTCTTTATCACTGCATAAATCAGAAAATACCGTCAACAGACAGAAAACAAATACATTTTCACAATGTTTTTTTTTTAGAAATGAAATGTATAAATCAGTGTCAATGATATAAGAACAATCCTTCAGAATATAGAGAGGAATAAAACTAAAGTTTAGTGAGAAAAACTATGGATTGAGATAGAAATCTACCGACAAAAATATATATTTGCAATAAAATAAACAAAATTGCATGTAGAGTTTTGATATATTAAGTTTCCTGTGTGTGTGTGTGTGTAGCTCATGAAGCTGGACTCGTCGCTCTGCATGTGTTGAAAGACTCCAGTGCTGTCTCTTCTTCTGTGCTGTTTGAGTATCGCGCTCGCAACGCCTCGTCCTTACCGAGCTCACAGCTGGACTGGTTATCACTGGATGGTGAGTAAAACACACTCACACACACCTGACCCTCCATGGGAAAACAATAGGTTGAATCATTTGATCTGTGCTCGTAACAGAAGAGAGATGATGGTCATGAGAGCAGAACCGCAGACATGAAACATGATCACAGGTGACCGAAGATGACGTTTATTTGAGAAATATGGAAGCAATCAAAAGAAATAAAGGTTTATAAATAGTGTTATATTACAAAAACTGTGAAATCAAAGCAGAGGACAGCGGCACATGCATTGATTTCAGTGGTTCTTGACTGTTTAAAAAGTGTTTGAATAATCATTAATGCAAAAAAAAAAAAAAAAAAAAAACTAAAATGCTAAAAAAAAAAATTAAATAAAGAAGTAAACTTGATATACATTTGGATATATTTCCAGCATTCATAAGAAACATATACTTTATATCAAATATCAGTTCTGTGTTTATATCATGGCAGAATATGATTAGATTATCACCCAGTTATATTAGTCGTAGTGTAGTTATACTCGTAGTTTAGGATTTATTAGTATTTCATCCCAGTAGTCTGTTCTGAGCATTAAAGAGCTGGATGTGGTCATCCGTGACTGTTATTATACTCTAGTTCTCCAGTGTCTTCATTATTAACAACAATTATTGTTAATTGATATAATGCAGAAATAATATAAATTCAAAATATTAGATGAAAAACGTCAACATTTTAAGTTAGTTTTATGAACGTTATTAAAGTTTATGTACTAAAACTACTAAAATTAAATACAAATTAAAGCTAAATAAAAATGTCAAAAGCACATAATAAAATTACTTAAAGAACTTAAAATTAAAATAAAACTGAGAATATATAAACATAACCTTGAACTCAAATTAAAATAAAAACGGAAAGAGAAAAAAAAAAATGAATTACTAAAATAATAATAGTATATAAATAGCCCTGCACTGGTCAGAGATGGGAAGTTAATAGTGTGTTAAAGGCACGTTTACAGAGTCATGAACATCAGTCGCGTGTCTTTCTGGAAAGCAGTTGTGATTGTGCTGAATCACTGCTGAAGCATTGCTGTGTGGATATCAGCCGGTGTCTATTTCTGCCGCTCAGTTAAAGCCTATTTAAATCCACGTGTACGGGGCAGCCGCGTGCCTGTCTCTCTCTCTGTCTGTCTGTCTCTCCGGCCGTCTGCGGCCTCAGTAATTTCAGCTCAGCTCGTCTCTCTCTCGTCTCATTCAGGACATTCCCCGCTCCGGGACAGACGTCTGTCGGGATCCAGCAGGACTTTTGCGCTTTTCCTCCAGTCTCTGTGGAATACTCTCTTTTTTCTTTCGCCTGTCTGTCTCTCGTGTGTCATTCTGTGATCGAATGCATCTGCACTGCTCTGATTGCGTGGCCGTGTTTTAAGTGTGTTTGTTCTCAAAACATTTTTTATACTGCTATACTTATATTTTTGAACATGTCTCACTCCTGACTGAGAGAGAGAGAGACAGAGACAGACATGAAGTTGTGCTTTTTCTAATTCGCTGTTTTTATGGGATCTTCTGAACAATGGCGCAGAGACACATGGATGCTGTAGGTAGGACGGACTGCGTGATGAAACTGCTCTCTGTGTGTTTGGAGGTTCACCGTAGAGATCACTGAGTAAATCAAGCACTAACCACACACACACACACACACACACACACACACGTCTGCTTTGTGTCTGTGAAAGTAAATATTAGAATTAGTTTTAAGAATGGATAGTGTTGAGAATCAAGATCTATAAGTTATTTTCATGCTGTCGTTTCCGTTCCGTTCTTCCGCCAAGTTTTCATGCGTGATAAACATACTGCTTATCATCCGAAGCTTATTCCAAGGAAAACGTGTTTTTTTCTTGCAAGTCAATGTAATAAAGTTCCTGTTTAGGGAAAATAATGTTTGCTGATACGTTACTATGTAAACAAATAGCATATTAATATGTAATATATATGTATATACATACACACACACATGTATATATATGTGTATATATATATATATATATATATATATATATATATATATATATATATACAGTATATAATAAAATAAAATATAAAAAGCTTATTTTATCTCACCGAGTTGCCAAAACAACATTTCTCATTTTTATTTAGTTTGTTGACATACTAAAATAATTAAAACTAAAAAAACTAAATCTAAAACTTAATAAAAAAAAATAAAAATGACAAAACACAAGATTATTACACTGTATTTTACAAGAAAATACTATTTCACAGGCTTTCTACTTCAGAATTTCACATGAACAATTTTTTTTACTGTAAGTTCAATTTAAACTTTAAACTATTTGCCAAGACAGCATTTCTCATTTTAGTTTTGTGTTAGTACTAAAATAACTAAAACTAAAACTGAATAATAGCTACATAGACATGTTCATTCCATATTTCATTCCATGTGCTTTAAGTTATTAATTGCGAGGAATTTATTAATTGAAAATCTGCACCAATTTTTTCAGCGTAAGTTAAAATAAAATATAAAAAACTTTACCTGACTATTAACTCAGATTTCTCATTTCCATTTCATTGAAGTTGAAGTACTAACACAAGTAAAACTAAATAAACTAAAGCTTAATAAAAAATAATAATAAAAGTGATGAAAACACAACATCAGTTACTTGCTGTTTCTTGGTAATTGTTTGAGATTCCCAGTTTTATTCCAGTGCAGTTGCTTTAGTGAACTCACTCTGAACTCCTGCTGTATTCTAGGACAGGACGTCATTCAATGTTTCTATTATTTCTATTAATATTGCATCCCATTACGGCAGTGAGTCAGGTTGTAAACGTTCTTTAATGTTCTCTCTAGATAACCAGTTCAGGATGTCGATTCTGGAGCGTTTGGAGCAGATGGAGCGACGAATGGCAGAAATGTCAAATAATCAGCAGAATCAACACATGAATCACTATCATCAGCAGCTGTCGAGGAACCAGAGCGCCGCTCCACGCTTGACTCCTGAAAACCAGGTACGAACACACAGAACAATGTGTTTCTGAGCTTCAGCTCTGATGTGTCTTCCTCTTCTGTAGTGCGAGGGTTTATATCAGTCCAGCAGTATGCAATGCAACCTTCAGTTCTCAGACTAATACAGCGACTCTGATGAAGAGTTTCTGTGTTCATCCTCAGGAGTTTTTGTCTTGTTTTACAAATATTGTCATTGTTAACTAAAACTACTTTAGTACTGTTTGATTCACTGTCCATTTGACATTAAATTAATTGAATTGAAAATGAATTGAATCAGAACAATGTACATCATACACATGTATAAAATGTTTTAGTGAAATATCTATAAGTAAATATTACAGTATAATATAAATGAAAATAGTGTAATTCATTAGTGCGGAAATGTAGTGATTATTTCAACTAGATTTTTAAACATTTAGAATCTTCTCGAAGACGCTTCCTCTGATTGGAGCGATTTTTCTTACCCATCAGCCCCTGTGACTGGTTAACCACAATAATTTCTCACCCTGCTCTTGACTTTATCTACTTGCCAGAACATTTACCA
>NC_136718.1:26859229-26904229 GCF_936440315.1 Barbus barbus | reverse complement strand
CTGATAGTTTCTGAACTAGTCTTCAGGTTTAGTGCTGATAGTTTCTGAACTAGTCTTCAGGTTTAGTGCTGATAGTTTCTGAACTAGTCTTCAGGTTTAGTGCTGATAGTTTCTGAACTAGTCTTCAGGTTTAGTGCTGATAGTTTCTGAACTAGTCTTCAGGTTTAGTGCTGATAGTTTCTGAACTAGTCTTCAGGTTTAGTGCTGATAGTTTCTGAACTAGTCTTCAGGTTTAGTGCTGATAGTTTCTGAACTAGTCTTCAGGTTTAGTGCTGATAGTTTCTGAACTAGTCTTCAGGTTTAGTGCTGATAGTTTCTGAACTAGTCTTCAGGTTTAGTGCTGATAGTTTGAGTTGCTGTAGTTCAAACACATCAGACGTTTGAAACCTCGTCTCGTTCATGAGAATCATCTGATTCATGCCATTCATTTTTAGCTTTTCCACTCTTACGTCAATACAGCATGAGGACGGACGGGGAGACCGATACAGACAGACAGGAGGGAAAAAACAGAGGGAGGGTGTGTGTTGAGGAGTAACTAACTACAAGTAGTCATGTTACTACCTCCTCCTAACTGCATCTACATTCATCTACATTTAACTATGTCTACATTCATTAATTTTTTTAGATTAACTATCTAAACCAGTCTAACCAACTAAAGAATTGTTGTTACTGGTTAATCTAAACCTGTTTCAGATGCAGGAGAGTTTTTTAGAAACTTTTGAAACTAGCTCTCTGAAATTGAGTGTCTTTTTCAGTAACACTGTCTGTGTAATTCATAAACGCTAGTTTATTATGCACAGTATAATCAGATGACTGACTTTGAAACGGAGTATGTTTTCTGTAAAGATAACAGGCTTGTACTAATAGTGGAATGTTTATTTGCAAAGGCTAGCTAATGCTGGAGCTCCAGCTCTTGAAGCTCCGCCCTCTTCTCCGGGAGCACCAGCTCATTTGCATTTAAAGCAACACACTCAAATACAGCGCGTTTTGGCTCATGCCCTAAAAGTGGCAATTGGTGGTATGGGTAGGGTTAAGGGTAGGTCAACAGTGAAATTATAAATGTAATTACAGAAATTAATTACAGATGTAATTACATGCAGGTATTTTTAAAATATAAGTACAATGTAAAAACATGTATGTACACAATAAGTGCATTGTACCAAATGATTAATTTAAATGTAAATGCATAGTGGTTAAGCCCACTTAATATGAAGCGTGACCACATATATTCAAAAGATACTACACCTTTAAATAGTTTCCCTGTAGCTACCAGCTTCTTGTTAGTAGTATTTCTTCAAAAGACTAGTTTGACTGTGGTTTAAAAACAAATGTAAGATCCAGTTTGACAGCAGCTTCACATCTGATGCAGTGACTCAAACTCAAACTTAATTCACTCTGAATCATAATTCTGAACATCCAAAGATTTAATTTAAGGAAGTTGTTCTGTGTAACTAGTGAACACAGTGACTGATATAAACGCTGACAACAGGACGTGATGATATGAGCGATCAGATTGGTGATCTAAAGCTAAGAACAGTGTCAGATGAACAATATCTTCTCTCTAGTGAGGAGGTGTGTAAATGTGTTAATGATGTGTGTGTGTGTGTGTGTGTCAGTCGGGGCTGTGGTTCGAGCGCAGGATCGTGGCCGTGTGTGAGCGCATGATGGCCAGCGGTCGCTGGGAACGAGGCGGTGAGACGGACAGACTCACACACTCCGTCAGACACCGAGGGATGACGCTACTGCACCTCGCCGCCGCTCAGGGATACACACAGCTCATACACACACTCATACGCTGGAGGTAACACACACACACACACAGTCTAACTCAAATTTCACATTTTCTCAGCTAATTCAATGTTACTTTTCATTTCTTTGTAATTAATTGTGAGATTTACTATCAGTTTTTGAGTGGAAGTTGCACCTTTGTTAACCTTTATTTAACCTGGAAAGAGTCTTTGAGATTAAATCTCTTTCACAGGAGTGTCCTGCCCAAAATGGACAGCAATACAATGTTTCATCACAAAATTTACAAAGCAAAGACAAACTAAGAGCACTTAAAGCTGTTACATATCATTGAGTCATCTTCCATTTGCTGAATAAATATTCTAAAATGATCCAAAGACAGCACATTTGGTAATTTCAGTTTCAATTGAAGAAGATTATCATGACTGAGCTGCAACACCTTGGGTCAGTGTGTTTGTGTTAAATGATGTTTGTTTGTGTCTCTCTGTGTGTTTATCAGGAGTATCAGTGTGAATAGTTTGGATCTGGAACAGGAAGTGGATCCTCTGAACGTTGATCATTTCTCCTGCACACCTCTGGTACGGTTAAAAATGTGTAAAAGCATGTTTCTCAAAGAGGTCTCTTCTGCTCACCAAGGCTGCATTTATTTGATCAAAAATACGAGAAAAACTGTACAAATTGTGAAATATTATTCTAATGTAAAACAGCTGTTTTCTATGTGAATATGTGTTAAACTGTAATTTATTTCTGTGATCTGCAGCTGTATTTTCAGCATCATTACTCCAGTCTTCAGTGTCACATGATCTTCAGAAATCATAATAATATACTGATTTACTCAAGAAACATTTCTGATTATTATCAGAGTTTGACTAATGTAATGTGTGTGTGTGTGTGTGTGTGTGTGTTCAGATGTGGGCGTGTGCTCTGGGTCATCAGGCCGCGGCCGTGTTGTTGTACCGCTGGAGCAGCGCGGCTCTGGGAATCCCGGATTCTCTGGGTCGTCTGCCTCTGGCCGTGGCACATTCTCGCGGACACACACGTCTAGCTCGCTGTTTGGAGGAGTTACACACACACTCTCAGATGCAGGAGCACACACTAGACACACCCTCACCTCCATACCGACTCCTGTCTCCGCTGTCCAGCAGCCCTGACACGGGTAACAACACACACTCTAGGCCCCTCTGGAATCCTATTCATTATTTCTGTGCTTTTGTCTTAGTTTTTCTAAATTCTGTTGTAATCATTTAAACAAAATTAAAAATACATTCATTAAAAATACATTTGTCAATTCATAATATTAATGCGTTTTCAGAACTCATGTCTAATCAAATTCATAAAACATTCTATTTTAAGGCCCTATGAAATCTCTTGGATTTTTCTTAAATTCTGTGCTTTTCTGTAAATTTTCCTAAATTCCATTTGAATTAATTTACACACAATTAAAAATAATTGTTTGTGTACAAAACGCACGTCTAATCAAATTCATAAACTTTGAGAATTTTATATTATATTGAAATTTTAACAATAAAATCTCCTATTTTTTTCCTAAATTCTTTGATTTCTGTTTTAATTTTTCTAAATTCGGTTTTAATTAAATTAAACAAAATTAAATGTACATTTTATATTTAAAACAAATTCCCAAATTATGTGCTTTCTGTTTTAATTTGATGAATTCCTTTTTAAATTAAACAAAATGTTTTTTATTTTCATAAAAACATGTTCATAAAATGATTTGTTTTCTGTTTAATTTTTTCCCAGTTACATTTTAATTATATTAAAAACATTTTATATTAAAAATAAACATATAATCAACTTTTCAATTTTTTATATTAAAAAAGCATGTCCAGTATAAATCATAAAACGTTTATAATTTAATATTTTATTAAAATGTTAAGTTATAAGGCCCTATGGAATCTCTGATGTTTTAATCTTTTCTGTATTCTGCTTCATGATATAATAAAGATGCATAATCAAAGGAATTCATTCAACTGAGAACTTAATCATTCAAAATTCAATCAAATTTAAATATAACAATTCCTTTACAAATATGGCATTTTATTTTTAGTTTTTGTCAAATTAAATGCTGTGAGGTTTACTAAAATAAAATAAATTGTATTATTATTATAATAGAGTTTTATTGAATAATACTAACCCTGCTGTCTCTGTCTCAGGTCTGAGTTCATCCAGCAGTGTCCCCTCCCCCAGTGACCCGCCCTCTCCCTCCCCAAGCTCCGCCTACTCCAGTGGCTCGGTTCCTGACCCCATGGACTCCGCCTCCTCCCCCTCCTCCCCGTTCTCAGCCCCTCCGCCGGCCGGTTCCACCGACTCGCTCTTCCTGATGGAGTACGAGGCCTCGAGCCCCTCGGCGCCGGCCGTGTCGCTTCACTCGGAGCTCGCTGACGAACTGCTCAGCTACAGCGAGAACGCAGAGAACGAGGACTACCTGTCTGACGAGGTCCTACAGGTGAGAGCAGCTCTGATTGGACAGCGCAGTCTCCGCCCCCTCACAAATGTTCGTGTTACAGAGTTCTTCTACAGAGTTGGTGTCTCTATAGAGTTAAGGCCTGTTCACACCAAGCACGAAAACTATAAAGATAAGGATAAAGGTATAGTTATAAAAATAATTTACAGTATTAAAGAATAGCAAAGTCCAGACCACAGCCATAACGATAAAGGCACAGAGAAACGATATCGTTGGAATTTGAAAAATTTTGAAAGAAAAAAATAATTACTTGCTTTTAAGACTGGTCTAAACCTTTTATGCAACCGGCCCAATAACTGCGTCAAACCAAATATAAATAGCACATTACAGTTAAAAGTTACACAGTTAAACATTTTTTTGTGTGTGTGTGCTTAACACGTCTGGTATAAATAATGTTTTTGCTGAAATGTCCGCCCGATAGAGAAACGTTTGGCTCAGCAAGAAAAAGGTTAGAGGGAGCGTTGCTCCTTGCAGTGAATGAACTATATGATGATGATGATGCAATGTTTGCTGTTAGGTTGACATGGCAACGCTGGCCGAGCAGATCATCGAGGCCACTCCTGAGCGAATCAAGCAGGAGGAGTTTAACCGGGAGGCGGAGCCACCGCTGCGAGAGAGGCGGGACAATCCTGCCATTCACGACACCATGCCCTGGCTCGCAACATACCTCGACACCGTCGACAGGTACATAAACACAGAACCTGTAGAGTACTGTTCAAAAGATTGGGGTCAGTAAGATTTAAAAAAAAGAAATTAATACTTTTATTCATCAAGTATAAGATTTCTGTTTCAAATAAATGCTGTTCTGTTCATCTGTGAATCCTGAAAAATACAATGTATCAGTTTCCACAAATATATTGAGCAGCATAACTGTGTTCAACATTGATAATAATCAGAAATGTTTGTTGATCAATAAATCAGTATATTATAATGATTTCTGAAGATCATGTGACACTGAAGACTGGTGTAATGATGCTGAAAATACAGCTGCAGATCACAGAAATAAATTACACTTTAACACATATTCACATAGAAAACAGCTGTTTTACATTAGAATAATATTTCACAATTTTTCCCATATTTTTTATTTAAAAATGCAGCTTGGTGAGCAGAAGAGACTTCTTTCAGAACAAATAATAAATCTTACAGACTCCAAACTTGATTCAAACAGTAAAGCAATGTCAAGATTGCATTCCCAGGGAATGAATGAGGCTAAAAGAAATTGCTACAATATTTTGAATATTTTTTTTTTTTAATTTATAATTACTGATGACACAATCAGTTTAAATCGGTATAAATTAAGTATACATGTCCTAATCTAGTTGTCTAATAAACATGGCATTATATTTTATGAATGTTGTTGGCTCTTTAACATTACATTTGTTCCTGTTTTGTAAATCTGTCTGGAATATTAGCATCTGCTAAATGCATAAATGTAATAATGTTATCATCTCTTTGATGTGAATTTAGAGTAACATGTGACCCAAACATGTTCTTGACCGGTTGATGTGAGATTAGTGTGGTTGATTTTTACTCAAGTCACCTACACTGGTTATATTATACTAGTTTTCACTCTCTAGTTTGACATTTGTCTGTTCCTACTGTGTGTGTGTGTGTGTGTGTGTGTGTAGGAGTCTGTGTCCCACCCCTCCCTCGCTCCTCAGTGATTTGGCGCTGCAGAGGCTCCGCCCCCCGAGCAGTGTGGCGTGGGCGGAGTTTCTGAACGCCTCAGCCAATGGAAGGATGGAGAGAGACTTTGCCCTGCTGACGCTGACAGACACAGAGCAGAGAGAGCTGTATGAAGCTGCGCGCGTCATCCAGAACGCCTTCCGCAGATACAAGGTACACACACACACACACACTCGACGACTGACACACGTGTGTGTCTGATTTGATAACGATTGGTTGTTGTGTTTAGGGGCGGAGGCTAAAGGAGCAGCAGGACATGGCCGCAGCTGTAATACAGCGCTGTTACCGCAAATACAAACAGGTACAAGACACACACTAAGAATATTCTAAAGAAGAACATTCTATTCGCCATATTTTTTAACACGGAAGTAAGCCGTTTTCTGTGAATAGCAAGAAGAACAAAGTGTTTTAAACACTAAAACCATTTGCAGTACAAACTAGTGTTCATAATTAAGATAATACATTACAATAAAATGGTAAGACACCAGTTTGCAATGTCAAGCAGCAAAGCGAGGTGTTTTGTACAGCTAAAAAGAGCTGGAAGCGAATGACACCAGAAGCCAGACACATCAAATGTAAAGTCAAAGCCATGCCCAGTTTTACAGGAAAAATAATGTGGATATACTTCTATCTAATACAGGCAAAAACATGTTTCATGCACTGCTTCATTTGGGGATTTCGAGCTGTTTGGCTTTTCTTAATGTGTTGTTTTAGACTAATAGAAATAAAACATCTATGAAAACACTTGTTTTTTTTTTAATGCACATTATCTACAGGTCCTTCTAAAAAAATTAGCATACTGTGATAAAGTTCATTATTTTCTGTAATGTACTGATAAACATTAGACTTTCATATATTTTAGACTCATTACAACACAACTGAAGTAGTTCAAGCCTTTTATTGTTTTAATATTGATGATTTTGGCATACAGCTCATGAAAACCCAAAATTCCTATCTCAAAAAATTAGCATATCATGAAAAGGTTCTCTAAACGAGCTATTAACCTAATCATCTGAATCAACTAATTAACTCTAAACACCTGCAAAAGATTCCTGAGGCTTTTAAAAACTCCCAGCCTGGTTCATTACTCAAAACCGCAATCATGGGTAAGACTGCCGACCTGACTGCTGTCCAGAAGGCCATCATTGACACCCTCAAGCAAGAGGGTAAGACACAGAAAGACATTTCTGAACGAATAGGCTGTTCCCAGAGTGCTGTATCAAGGCACCTCAGTGGGAAGTCTGTGGGAAGGAGAAAGTGTGGCAGAAAACGCAGCACAACGAGAAGAGGTGACCGGACCCTGAGGAAGATTGTGGAGAAGGACCGATTCCAGACCTTGGGGGACCTGCGGAAGCAGTGGACTGAGTCTGGAGTAGAAACATCCAGAGCCACCGTGTACAGGCGTGTGCAGGAAATGGGCTACAGGTGCCGCATTCCCCAGGTCAAGCCACTTTTGAACCAGAAACAGCGGCAGAAGCGCCTGACCTGGGCTACAGAGAAGCAGCACTGGACTGTTGCTCAGTGGTCCAAAGTACTTTTTTCGGATGAAAGCAATTTTTGCTTGTCATTCGGAAATCAAGGTGCCAGAGTCTGGAGGAAGACTGGGGAGAGGGAAATGCCAAAATGCCTGAAGTCCAGTGTCAAGTACCCACAGTCAGTGATGCTGGTGTTGGTCCACTGTGTTTTATCAAGGGCAGGGTCAATGCAGCTAGCTATCAGGAGATTTTGGAGCACTTCATGCTTCCATCTGCTGAAAAGCTTTATGGAGATGAAGATTTCATTTTTCAGCACGACCTGGCACCTGCTCACAGTGCCAAAACCACTGGTAAATGGTTTACTGACCATGGTATTACTGTGCTCAATTGGCCTGCCAACTCTCCTGACCTGAACCCCATAGAGAATCTGTGGGATATTGTGAAGAGAAAGTTGAGAGACGCAAGACCCAACACTCTGGATGAGCTTAAGGCCGCTATCGAAGCATCCTGGGCCTCCATAACACCTCAGCAGTGCCACAGGCTGATTGCCTCCATGCCACGCCGCATTGAAGCAGTCATTTCTGCAAAAGGATTCCCGACCAAGTATTGAGTGCATAACTGAACATAATTATTTGAAGGTTGACTTTTTTTCTATTAAAAACACTTTTCTTTTATTGGTCGGATGAAATATGCTAATTTTTTGAGATAGGAATTTTGGGTTTTCATGAGCTGTATGCCAAAATCATCAATATTAAAACAATAAAAGGCTTGAACTACTTCAGTTGTGTTGTAATGAATCTAAAATATATGAAAGTCTAATGTTTATCAGTACATTACAGAAAATAATGAACTTTATCACAATATGCTAATTTTTTGAGAATGACCTGTATTTGTGTCTGTAGATTTCAATTCTAATTAATATCTTTAAAAGTTTTTTCTCCACTTCAGCAGCACTTAAATACACCAAAACTCTATGTGCTGAAGTGGGGAAAAAATAAACAATGTATTGGTATTGAAATCTTCGGACGCAAATTGATAAAGTGTAGCAATGCAAGACATTGCAGCCAAGCAAAGTGTTTTCATTCACGGCTCAGTTTTGTAATGTTGGTCTATTTTGCATCCATAACATGTCTTCTTATCAGACTAGTGGAAAGAAAACATCCAAAATACGCATCTAAGTGTTTATTTTATTGCTCTTTATTTGTTTACGTCTGTACATTTAAATTACGAAACATATCTTAAAGTGTTTTCTCCATTTCAGAATTACTTTGACACCAAAACTTACCGTTTTATTCCTGCCTATATTCTGAAGGTTTTTACTGAGGGTTTTTTCAATATTTCATTCACACTGATTTATACAACATTTTACTCCTTAAAAAGTGTTTGTTTTATGTCTTTTGACAGTATTTTCTGGCTTATGAAGTGATAAAAAGAGAAATTCAAATTTCCCTCTGGAAAAACCTTTAGCTCTAATATGACAACAAAATCAGACAAGAATTTGAACCAATGGTCAGATTTCTGTTCTACAGAACACATATTTAGTTAGATTCACTTGCATATTTAAAAATATATAACAACTTTTCATATAAAATATGTTTACAATGCTTCATGTAATCAATCAACTGGGAAACTATGGTGATATTTATTAGTTTAGTTTTTACCCTTTTCATTTAGTGTGCTTTTCCTTAAGGGCATTTAAGTTATTTTTATACCGTTTTTTAGGGATTTGCATCTCCATAACTGAGGCTGATGCATAGCCAAGGATATAATACATTGAAGATACATATGAAGCAGCTAGCGATGCGATGCTATATGATTCACACCTATTACGATGCAGTGGAAAAAAATATGATTGCTTTTATTTCTTTGGTTCAGACAGACAGCAAATCATAAATTAACTTGTTCTAATTCCTCGAGGCCTGTTTCATACAACAAGTTGGCCAGGCTTATTTCAGTTAGTCTGACTCACTGTCAAATGATTTGGTTCCATAAAGCAAATTTAACAAAGATCAACCTCAGTCTGTGGCTACTTCTGCTGGAAAGCTAACCTGGTTCAGGCTAAACTGAGCTCACTGTCCAACAGGAACACAATGATATTACCACTGCCTCTCTCACAGACTATCATAGCCATGCAGCCTTTCTCTCTGGTTTATAACAGCTCTACCTTTTATAGTTAGAACAGATAGCATTAGAACATTACAATCTAACAATGCTCTTTAAAGCACTAACAATCACTAAACTAAAACTGCATTTTAACTGCTATAAGAAACACACATTAACTCATCTGAGCTTAGTAATTAGGACTGTATTAGCTTACAATTTATTCACCCATTACAATAGTCCCTTTACAGTTACTGCCATCATAAAATGCATATTTGACTCAGAATTATTGAGCTCCTTCCTCAGGTCTCTAGTGTTGTTGTGATTCGTCATATTCACGCGTAACGGTGATGAGAGAACGTGCTTGAGACACAGTTTCGAGAGGAGAAATCAATCTACATACAGAGTATCGGTCACTTTCTAAACAATACAAGTGTAGCGCATCCACTAGTAATTATATAGAAATAAATCGGCTTTTACTGATGCAAATATGTTAGAAACGATACATTGTGATACAAATGCCAAATTGTATCTGATGCATACTTTTTAAACCGATGCATCGAGCGAATCGGGAAATCTTCCCATCTCTACCGTTTTTACAAGTAAGAACCAAAATTAGGCTTTAGGAGATTTTGTCACTTTTAGCTTCTGGGCACAAATTCATCCTCAAAATATGGCTAAGCATATACACACACACACACACAAACATTTGGTCTTAAGAAACAAACAGTCACTGACTGTTTATCTACTGAGTGTGTGTTTATATGTGTGTGTCTTTGCTAACACACTAATATTGCTGCAGTGTCTCTGATCTCTCTCCTGTTTCTCGTTTAATTTCATGCTAGCTAACATGGATAGCACTGAAGGTAACGTCAAACTAAACTGTACACACCGTTGTGGTTTTGCACTGATTCTGCTGTGCGGTGTGTGTTCATGTGTGTGTGTTTGTGTATTTTATGTCGTCCTCCTGCAGTATTTATATATTTATGTGTGTGTGCTTGTCCTCCTCCAGTACGCCTTGTATAAGAAGATGACGCAGGCGGCCATACTGATTCAGAGTAAGTTCCGCAGTTATTACGAGCAGAAGAAGTTCCAGCAGTCGCGGCGGGCAGCCGTCCTCATCCAGCAGTACTACCGCAGCTATAAAGAGTACGAGCGTGTCAAGCAGGGGCCGCGTGGGGCCCTCAGCACCAAGCTCAAGTGAGACGCACTCAATGCTAAATCATCATATGAGTGATTCTGTGATTCTTCACTCAAACTCTCGTTCTGTGTGTCAGAGGCTCGTTCCTGACCAAGAAACAGGATCAGGCTGCGCGGAAGATCATGCGCTTCCTCAGACGCTGCAGACACAGGTACACATCTGCATATCATTCTGGGATTCCTGCATTATTTGAGCTCAAGCCAGTCGATCTTAACCAGAGGCCTCAAGATAAAAATGATTTAAAACAAGCATTAAATAAACTCAACTAAAATAGTGATATATCTGACTTTAATTCACTCACCTATGAGGATGTCTCCATTTAAAAGTGTGATTTCTAGACCTGGAAAAGTCTTGGAAATTAATCAAATCTTAAAACAACATGGCCATTTATATATGAATATAGATTTTACTAGTTAAACAACATCTATTATTCATATTATAAAATTGCTCATAAAAATATTTTTTAACAAAATATAATTATTATAATTTTTAACCAGTAAATTATTAATGACTGGAAAGTCACGGAAATTAATGCAATCTTGACACAACACGGGCATTTATATAATGACTATACATTTTACTAGTTAAATATTTTATTTATATTATTGATTTGTGCATAAAAATATATATTTTTTAAATCTTTGATTCTTCTCCATTAAATCCAGATTGACTGATAAAGTCAATTAATAAAAATAAATTAATAAAATCTTAAAACACCACAGGTATTTATATAATGAATATACATTTTACTAGTTAAATAAAATATTTTATATTATATTTAGTATTATAGTAAAAAAAAAATAATTAAATACCTATCTTTAATTCTTATCCATTAAATCCTGAATGACTGAAAAAGTCTTGGAAATTAATAAAATTATGAAACACCATGTGCATTTATATAAGGAATATACATTTTACTAGGTAAATAAGAATTATTTATATTATATTATAAAATTGTGCATAAAAGTATTTTTGAATCATTTATTTGTAAATCCTGAATGACTGAAAAAGTCAATAAATATTTAAAAAATTATATATTTTTTTTTTAGTAAATCATGAATGACAGGACAAGTCACAGAAATTAATACAATCTTAAAACACCCTGAGCATTCATATAACGAATATGCATTTTACTAGTTAAAATATTTTATTCATATTATCTTTTAAATGTGTGCATAAAAATACAACAGTATAAGTTTGACTTTTTTTTTCAGGACTATTTAACCCTTTCAGATCCATGTCCATGATTTATTTTCTGTTCATGTAGCAAGTGCCAAAACCTTCACCAAGTTTCGTTTCATTCCGATGAAGTAAAAAAATTAAAACAACACGTCATTTTTTTTAATCAAAAATGATTGAAAAGCACCAGAGGCTTAAAGTTCAAATGAAATGAAACCGTATTTTCTTGTAAAGTGTACTGCAGTAAACTTTGTTTAAAACTTAAAGGTTTTTTATTTTTATTTAAAACTTAGAAAACTAGTAAATCGTAAAAAAAATGAAAAATGAATTCCTACATTCAGTAAGATTATTTCACAGAATAAAAAAGGTAATTGCCAGCTGAAGGAATTTGTATCTCATAATTTGGATTTTTTTTCAATCAATTCGGAAATAAAACTTCGAATTGCAAAAATATACACAGAATTGTGAGAAACAAGTATGAATTGTAAGTGAAGCAAGAGTAAGTGAATCTAAAAAAAGATGAAGAAAAAAATGAATCCTGACCTTGAACCAATTATGACATTTAACATCTGTATGCACTTAAAAAAGAAGAAGAATCACGCTTCAGCAGCACTTACATACTGCAAACCTACCAGTTTTATTCCTCTCTATATTCTGGTGATACTTACTGAGGGGTAATATATCATTTTATTGTTGCACGTTATCTATTTGTACCTGTAGATCTCAGTGATTCAAAATTTTTCTGAAATGAGTTTTTTCTCCACTTCAGCAGCACTTACAAACACCAAGATTTACAGTTTCATTCCTCTCTATAGTCTGAAGGTTTTTACTGAGGGGTTTGTTCATATTTCATTCACGCTGATTTATACATTTTATTCTAAAAACATGGTGAAAATGTGTTTTTCTGATTTATGGAGTGATAAATAGAGATATCCAAAATCCCCTCTTGAAAAACTTTTATTTCTAATATGTCAACAAAATCAAACAAGAATTGTGAATCTGGCTTCTTCAGATTTTCTGATTTATTTGCTGGAAATGTGTGCAAATTAGTCATATATTATAATGTGTATGTTTGCAGGATTAAGGAGCTGAAACAGAGTAAAGAGCTGGAGCACAAAGGACTGACCACCTGACCACACACACACATATACACACTCGTACAGCCATGTTTACAGTCGTCCGCTCATCACACACACACACACACACACATATATATACACTCGTACAGCCATGTTTACACCCGTCCGCTCATCACACACACACACAGAGGATTCTCTTTGGCTTGTTTTTTCCAGTCGTTGCTGCAACACTACCATTGACGTTCAGCTTTCCTGAATGTTTTCTGTATTAATGGATCTCTATATAAATGTAAACCGCATCTACTCTCATATATACTGTATGATCAGAAATACACAGCTGATTGTGTTGACATGAAGTTATTTATTGGTCTCTTGGAGATATATTTTATAAACGACAGAATAAACGCCGCGTCCGTATCCAAAGTCTTAAATCGTAGTTGCCATGGTAACACATGGCGGAAATGTAAAGTTGCCTAGTGACGAACACAATTCTAGTCCAACGGTTTGTTACATATTATCACTGTTTATGTTCGTTAAGTATAATGAATATAATATCAGTCCAGTAAATAAATGAAATGTTGAGCTCTTTCAGCAGCATCTGTCAAAGAAAATCATTTTGATTCTTCAGTTTGTAAAAACACGTCAGAATCTTTTAATTATAGAGTTCACGTGATAGTAATTGTTTCCTGAACTGGTGTGTGTTTGTGTAAATCTGCTCACACTCACATTACTGTACATGCAGTTTATCAGTGTAACGACAACGGATTCTGCTGATGAGCTCGCTTTCTAGACCCTCGTAAGACGTTAAGGTTGATGGTATAATGAAACACGTTATCAAACCACGACATTTCTGAAACTCCAGATTCAATGCATGCAGAAGCCCTGAAATCCTTCCTGAGATTAAGGTTTTTTTCTCTCTAAAGCCTTTTCACATTTTTTTCTATATTACATTTTCTTTGGTCTTCCCAAAACCTTTTTCTCTCCAAAAAAAAACAAAACATTTTTTTCCTCTCGCCAAAAATATTCCTCTAAAAAAAACATTTATTTTCTCTTTCCTAAAAATCTTTATCCACCCTTCCTCACAGATTTTTTTTCTCCTATATTTTCTCTCCCCAAAAATATTTTTTTCAAGAATTTTCTTCAATTTTTAATCTCACAAACATTTTCTCTCTCGAATTTTTTTTGTTCTTTTTTTTTTAGACCTCTCTTCAAAAAATAAATTGTCTTTCTATCATGACTTTTTTTTTTCTCTTCAAAAAAATTTATGAGAGCAAAGAAATTTGAAGATAGAGGAGAAAAAAAAAGCTTTTAAGAAAAAAACAATTTTGAATAGAGATGGAGTTTTGTGAGAAAACAAATGAAAGAAAGAAAACATTTTAGGCTTTGGCTCAGAAAGGATCCACCTTTTCACCTTGAATTGTTCATTTTGCGGTTCAGGGATTCTGTAGGAGAATAAAGATATAATAATGGTGAATTTTAGTCTCACAATTTAGACATTTTTCTGACAGTTGTGAGTTTGTTTGTCACAGTATATCCCCCCCAAAAAAGTTATTAAATATAAATAATTCTGGATTGTATGATAAATAGCAATTACTCTGTTTTTATTCTGTGGCGCAAGTAATCTTCCATAATTCGGTGATCTCAGAGCCGTGTGTGAAAGGCGTCGCTAGGCATCATTAGACAGGAGGAGGATTTTCCGAGTTTATTTTATGGATATTTTTGAATGTGCCTTGAGGTGTTTTTAACTGAATGAACTGCAGCAGTCCTGCGTCGCTGAAGAACTGTCCGTTCTGTCTCGATTCAGACCTTTATGCATTAGTCTGTAAATACTGTACAATATAAAGAGCTGGTGAAAATATATTTAAGAATGAAGACTTGCTTCTGCCTGATGAAATGTTTAATTTATTCTCTGTACGGATTGGCGGTATGCACGCTTATATTTACACGTGGGATTCTTCAGCATGTTTTTGCTTGCTGGTGTTTATTGTTTGCATGAGTTTGTTTGTTTTTGTTCATATTTCCACTCACAGGCCTTTAGTACTGCTGACGCTGACGTGACTTTGTTTATGAATATAGATTTATGGACATGTTTGAATTGATTTCTACTGTATAAATTCATTCTGACATTTTGCAGATATTTGTTCAGGCTGTTTCATAATGTTTCATTAAAATTCTTCAAATTCAAGTTTAATTTGTGTTGGGGTTTTGTTCTGTTTACACTTTGCTGTGACACAAGAACATTCAGACATGGTTAGTCTGACAGATTGCAGACGTTTCTGAAATAAAAAGCAGAATATTAAATAACTAAAGGCTTTTAAATATGATTGAACAATATACACTGAACATATATCTTTAGAAAATGGCAAAAAAATATTTTAATTGACATTTAAATAAAATATTTGATTCCACAGAAGTGGTGTCATTTGAACATTTCTAAATCTAATAAAACTTACAAAAATACGATTTTTTTTTTCTTCTAAAAATGTAGCCCCATTCATTTGACAACTAAAGTCACAAACCATCTGAACTCAAACTCAAGCACAGGCCTGTCGTACAGCTGAATAAATATTTAACGTTTGAATTGATTTCTACTGTAAACTCAGATTTTGCAGATATTTGTTCAGGCTGTTTTATGGTTTTAAAGTTTTGTTCACAGGCAAAGAAGAATATCCACATAGCTTCATGGGTTTGTTTTCAAATGTCTTTTGTTTTTACTACAGAATAAAAAAAAAAAATTCTGAAATTATTTTTATTTTTTTTCTTATATTATGTAATATATAGAAAATTAAAAGTTGAATATTACTGCAAATACACACTGAACATGTTCTGCTAAATTATATGAAAAAAGCTTAAGCATATGACTGATTGTAAATGATAGCCACTGAGCTAATATTAAGTGTTCATATATAATTAAAAAGGAATAAATTACAAAAAAAAATAATTACACAAGAGACTAAATATATATTTATATATTTAACATTTATAGAAAATTAATTTCAATTATATATATATATATAAAAAAAACTAATTTTAAATATTTAATTACACTGAAGACTTTCTAAAAAATAAATTAAACATGAAATTAAAAAAAATCTAACATGACTACAATACACAATGAACAGGCTGCTAAAATACAAAATAAATAATACATGAAGCATACGACTGATTGTGCAATGACAGACACTAAGGTTATATTTGTTAAATACAAAACAATCTGTAATATAAAAGTTTTTTTAATCTTAAATATTTAAGTTTTGCAGACTTTCTAAAACCCAATAAATTTAAAATGTAAAAATTAAATTCGAATAATGAAAAAATTTCATTGTATATTGTATTACTACAATACAAAATGCTAAAATGCAAAAAATCAAAACATGACTAATTGTGCAATGATAGACAGATAATATTGAGTTTATATATGTATTATGTAACATAGAAATAAATAATGTTTTATAAGGAATCAGCTGATTTAAATGAGCACACACAAAGCTTCAGTGCATCTTTTTGTTTCGATGTGAGGGAGTTTTTCCAGAGAGCGAGTTCTTCAGCTGAAGAGTGTTACACGTTCCTCTTGAGAAGAAGAGATGAGCACAGACAGACGGATGGATGGATGAAGAGACACTCGACACGCTACTCATCCATTCATCTGACTCTAATCTGGTTTTACTCCTGAACAGCACTGTGGGAAACACACACTCTTGATTTGATTTGCATGTCAACAAGTGTGTTGTGGCGCCTCACCGAGCTGCTTGGCGATGGTCTTGTACAAACAAATCTTCAGCCTAATATCATGCTAACACTGACCGCTAGATTTGATCTTGATTGTCGAGGACAAATATAGGCTCAAAACAGCTATCAGATCAAATCTCCTGACAATGTGTTAAATCTAGGCACAATTCACCTAAAAATTATCATTCTATCATTTACTCACACTTTCAACCCTGTATTATTTTCTTTTGTGAAACACAAAATATATTTTTGGGAAAATGTCTCTTTCATAGTTCTTCAATATATCACGTTCAGTTTTTATGAAATTATGAAAGTTTCTTTTTATCATACAAATCTGATTCAGGCCGCTAGGAAGCGACATTTTCCATTTAAATAGGATCTCTTATAATCTGAAAATATACTTTAAAATAATTTATATATTTACTTGAATATTATTTTTATTTCTATTCCTATCTTTCTAATTTTATTAGGTCCTATTTGCTGGCTGAGGTTTATTTTTTCCTTACTCTCAAAAATAAAAAAATAATAAAAAAAATTAAAAACGCTATTTTCTTACAATTTCTAACCCCCAATGAAATCTCAAAACACTTGAATGAATATTAATGTTAATATGTTGTTGATATAGCCCCATTGGAATAATTACAATACCTTAGAAATAAATACAGAGAACATAAACTACAGTTAAAATCATAAATCACAGTTCAATTTACCTGTATGTGCGGATCCATGAAAGCAGTGAACGATCTTCATCAGCATCTTCATCCCTCACAACACTATTGCTTTCATAAAACACATCACAGTGTCACCAAGAACAGGGGCCAGTTGCATAAACTTAGTCTCTATGTTAAGACAGTGTCTTAAGAACTAGTCTGACCAACTAGGAGTTAGCTAAAGGGTAATCAGTCTTATTTTTGGATTCAACTCAGACTAAACAACATTTTTATGTAACTGAATTAAAAAATCATGACCAGTCTTAAGGGAAAAAAATTAGCTGACTAACTTTTAAGACTAGTCTTAACCTTTTATGCAACCGGCCCCAGCCTTTTATTCAATATCCACCAAACAAGCCCCATCCAACACAATAAATACAATTCAAAACACACATACAGACACATTAAAGATATATAGTGTTACTGAAAGGCTCAATGACGCTTTGTCCATTAGTAGAGATGCTGTTGCTCATCTGCAGAGCACAGGAGAGACAGTGCACACCCTAAACACACAAATCAACACAAGTACACAAAGTCAACAAAAACATGTTTGGCTAGATCCCAGTCACACAATAATAGTGCATTCTCCTGGCCATAACACACCTCTTGTTTCCTCTAGAGTCCTGTAGTTTGTTTCAAGCCTAATACACACACACACACACACACACACACACACACTCACACACACACACACTCAGAAGTGTGTGCTGGAGTGAGAGGCGGTGAGTGGGGAGGTGCGGGCCCTGTGGCGCAGCTCGTCCGTGGAGCCCACCGTCAGCCGCAGCATGGCGAGGACATTGGCACGGTAGCGAGCGGACATGATGTTATACAGCAGAGGATTGACAGCGGCGCTGACGTAAAACAGCACCAGAGACACCAGATTGAAGTACTGACTGATGTAATACAGCTGAGGGCTGGAGGCCGAGACCGAAAACAGCGTGCGGCTCACGTGGAAGGGCAGCCAGCACAAGATGAACACCAGCACGATCACCACTGCCACAAAACACCACAACAGAGGAATAGCTCAGCTGAACATCACAACTAGGTCTCATTCACCTTATAAAGGGTTATTAGAGTTAAATAAAACCATAACAAAACACTGTTACTTGAAATGAATGTTAACTAAGATAACATAAAATATTAAAACGCTTAAACTTATATTATTTCAGCTAGTTGCCAAGGTATCGTTATTTCATTTAGTTTAATTACAATAACTAAAACTAAAATTAAAATAGAAAAAAATATAATAAAAACTATATTGACACGAGTAGTAAAAATGAACTGAAAAAGACAAATAAAATGTAAAAAACTTATTTTATTTCAGCTAGCTGCTAAAGTAACTCATTTTCATTTAGCTTAACCTGGTGTACTAAAATAAATAAAACTTAAAATAAAACTAGAGAGACGTTTAACAAAATGTTTTAAATTATTTTCATTTAGTTTTACTTGTTTAAACTAAACAAAAATTATTTAAGTAACAAAAAAAATAAAAAAAAACACATATATAATAAAAACAGTAACTAAAAAAAGGAAAAAACATTTTGTTACATGAAATTAAATAAACATTAACTAAAATAAAAGAAAATATTTAATAAAATTGTTTTAGCTGATTGCCAAAGCAATTCATTATTTATTCAAGTTTAACTTGTACCAAAATAACTTAAAACTATATAGATATATTTAACAAAAATAACTAATAAAAAATTGTTACTTAAAAATAAAATCTTATCCTCATTTCTTTATTTCAGCTAGTTGTCAAAGCAACTATTTTTTATTCCGTTTAAATTGGTGTAAATTAAATAAAACTAAAATACAAAAAATGTATAAAAACTATATAGACATTTAACAAAAATAGTAACTAATAAAAATGACAAAAATTGTAACTTAAAATATAAACATTTTTATTTGATTTTATTATTAAATGAACTAAAACTAAAATACAAAAATAAAAAAAAACAATTAATAAAAATGACAATAGTGACTAATATTTTAAAATGAAAATGGAAAATACAAAACTAAAAACTATATTATTATATAATATTATATTAAAAAAACAAAAACAAACATAATGAATCTAATCTCAACGATACCAAATCAACACTGAGTACTACTGAACTGCTCCTACAATTGAATTGTATTATTACCCATAATCCTCCTCACCCATCATGCGGAGGGTCTGGCGGTGTGTTTTGTCTCGGTGCGTGTGCGAGCGCAGATGCAGGCGGTGAGCGATCAGGCCGTACAGAAGCGACAGGACGGTGAGTGGACAGATGAAGTACAGGTTGGAGAGCCACAGCATGGCTTTCAGAAGCCCGGAGGTTTGCGCGAACTGTGTGCAGCGGCACTCGCTGGCTCCGCCCTCAAACTGCTCCACGCCCACCAGCGCAAACACGGGCCCCGCACTGAGCATGGCCACGCCCCACAGCCCCGCGATCAGCGCTCGGACACGCCCCCTGGTGATCAGCGAGCGCGCGCGCAGCGGGAAGCAGACGGCCAGGTATCGCTCCGCCCCCAGCGCCGTCATGTGCAGGATGGACGAAAACGTGCAGCATTCGCCCACGAACATCGACAGCTTGCACACAGCGTCGCCTAGCAACCACGGACGAAACCGCCACAGCTGCGAGAGAAAACCACAATGTAAGTTAATGCACGTTAAAAAAAGAGGAACTACAAACACCAGGTCCATGGTCGATCTAGTCATTTTTAAAACAATACAAGACAAAAGATCGGCATGCACTACAAATCAGATCGTAGTGCACACTAGAGTGCGCACTTGTGAGTCACCTTCCAAGTAGTAACAGATAAAAAAAATTAAAAAGGTAATTGCAATATCTTCTCACAATTCAGACTTTTTTTTATATCAAAATTATATTTAGAGTTATAAACTTTGCAAGAAAAAAAAGTGTAGGATATCAGACCGAATCAGACACATTTAAGAGGCATCAGAGCATTGAAACCTGAGAAGCTGAGATTCCAGAAAGAGCTGTAACAGGACAACGTCATAAATCTGTCCGAATCCTAGCGCCAACTAGTCTGAAGCAAGCAAACTAACCAACTCTGTCACAGAACAGCTTACAACCTTGAGACAAAAGAACACTTATTGATAATTCCAATTCAGGAAGGAGACCGACAAATTTGGGGCAAATAATCAGGACTGATTGTCAACGAGATGGTTCCACGCTGGAAAACCACGAGCTACACACTTGCTTAGACTACCCCCCCCCCCCCCCCCCCCACATAGAAGACAGGCCAAACCAAAATGACTTTCTCTAAAGAACATGCCTTCGTTCTCCATAGAACTATACAAACACTTTGTTTTTCATATGCACATAAAATCATCCTAAAAGGACATTTCTATGCAGAACCCATTATTATGTTTGTAACCCACACATTTGACTATCCTTGTTTTAATCACTCGTTGTGTATGTCTTGCTTTTAATAAGTATTGAATAGTTTAAGCTTTAAAGGTTAACATGCATGTTTGGTATGTATGAGTGTGAAAATCATGCTTTAAATGTTTCTTCCAATCAATTCTTTGTCAAATGCATCATAGTCTTGTTATAGAAATCATGTCCAAAAGTATGCTTTGCAAGAGCCTGTAGAGTTCGGACCTCTGACTGATAACATGCTGATTTATGATGGAAGGAACACCCCTAGCTAAGATAATAGCCTATCTAATTGGTCAAGACAGCAGAGGGGATGTGTCCAGAAGCAGAGTTTAAAAACTCAGGACACCATCAAACTCTCTCTTAGTCACCCGTCTCCTCTTCTTCTTAAAAATGCTCTCTTCTCTCTCCTCTTCTTCTCTTTCCACCGTGTTTTGCCGCTGCTCTTTGAGCGTGCTCTGGCCCACGTGCCAGCTGCTACCATAATGAGAAGAAAATCAACCTAGTCTCGTTACATCCTTTTATCCTTTACTTTAGTTTCTTTTCTTTCCGTGGAGTTTCGTGTTCTAATGTAAGTTTGCTGCAAAGTCCAGCTCCGATTGCACTCGCTTCAATCTTCAACCAGACCAACTCCACATCCTCAGCCAACGCCCAAGACCTCACTTCAAAGACTACTGAACTCCAGCCAATCAGACACTTCGGGGAACCCCTTTCTGCAACGACCACGACAAAAGGGATTCCCTTAGCAAAGCAAGCAACACCTCCAGATTCTAACTGAATCAGGTGCAGTTAATATAAATCTTAGCCTCATTGAGAAACTCAGAGCGAGGGTTAAATAAGTGATTGATGGTTAAGGTCTATGCAATTGAACATATTGCTGTAAACTTGGGATTTGACATTTCCATTCATAACAAATTTGTTATCAAACAATTTGTTCAGTGAATCGCCGTAACACTGATTCTGTTCAAATCCTTATAAAATCATAAATGATTCCCTTTGATCTAAATTAAACTATTTCTTTAAATTACATATAAATATTACGTTTTTATTACGTTACAAAAGAACGAATTGTGAGATATAAAGTGCATTCCTCAGATCAAAAGTCGGAGTTTTGAGACAAATTCTTAATTGCTATAAAAAGTACATTTGAAGTAAAAAGTCGCAAATACCTTTTTTATTTATTCCGTGGTAGAAACAACAACAACAAAAAACTGCAAGAAGTAATTCAGATTTTGAGGAAAAAAGTCAGAATTGCGAGAATATCTTGCAATTCTCACTTTTTTATGAGAAATCAGAACTGAGAGAAAAGTCACAATTTCCCTTTTTTTAATTCTGGGTTTGTTATGATCGGACAATATTTGAAAATCTGGAATCTGAGGGTGCAAAAAAATCTAAATATTGAGAAAATCACCTTTAAAGTTGTTCAAATGAAGTTCTTAATTACTTAAGAAATCTTCATCAGATTTTTGAGTTCTCTCGACTTATTTTCAACTTAGAAAAAGTTGAGAAAACCCAAAAATCTGCTGAAGCTGGTTGCCTTAAAATTCTAATTTGCTCAACTATTATATTGCATATAAATGTTCTACAGTCTATAGTACACAGTATTAAGTTCAATTACATAAGAAGTAACTGTAATTCAATTACAGAAAAAAAACAAGGAAAAGTAATTAAATGACTTAGTAACTAATTCCACCCAACACTGACAGAGCAAGCTTTTTAAGAGGAAACAGCACCTTATAGAGGTCCAGAGGCATCAGCAGCAGGATGAGCACGTCTGATAGGGCCATGCTGCTCAGGTACAGGTAGGTGGTGCTTCTCATTTGTGGGCGTCGCCACACCACCAGAATGGTCAGGGCGTTTCCCAGCAGGCCGAGCAGCAGCAGCGGCACACACAGACTCGTTAACACCACCAGCTCGGTGTCGGTGAAGAGTGCCTGTTCTTCCCATTCCTCCCAGACCGATCGGTTCCCGCAGCAATCCCTTCCGGATCCAGAACCTTCCAGCACATCCATGTCTGTGGAGGAGAGCTCAGAGCTCCTTCATCATCTTCTTCATCAGGGTCCTCGTGGCTCAGAGCTGCAGGACGGTAGTGAATGTGTGGTGAGGACAGAGGACTCTCGCTCCTCTTCTGTGCCGCCCACCGCTGGACATCAGGAACCAATCGATTCACTCAATCACACTCGAACACTCAGAGGAACACAGGAGGAACACGAGATCTTCATCAAACACACAGATCACACTTACACTGCACAAAATTATTTTCTTCCTTAGCATTGTGTCTTGTTTTCTAGTATAAACTAATGCTGTCAAATAATTAATCGCATCCAAAATAAAGGTTTTTGTTTGCATAATATATGTGTGTGCTGTGTATATTTATTATGTATTTATAAATGCACACGTTTCAGAAATATGTTTAAATTATTTATACTATAAATTATATGAATATACATAGACATGTAAATATTATCAAAATATATACTGTATATTTATATAAATAGACACAGAACATATATTATGCAAACAAAAACTTTTATTTTGGATGCGATTAATCACATATAAATATCTATAAATATATAACAGCATAAATATCTACTAATTCTGGAATTGAGATGCATTTATTTGACAAGATTGCATTTGCTGAAAAATTATGTTTTTGCTTAAAACATGTAAAAATATCTGACAATGAGGTAAAAAAATAATCTTGTTTAGCTTTTGAATTGAGATTATTTATATATTTTTCTCCCTTTCTGAGATGAATTATTTAATTCAATATTCAATTATTTCTCTTTTTTATTTTTATTTATGCATTTATTTTTGTTTCCATTCAATAACCCCCCCCCCCCCCCCCGCTTTTCTTTATTTTTTTTTTAAAAATAATTTTTTTTTTTTTTCCCTCTATAAACATTATAAACATAATTAATGCATTAAAACACTTTCATAATGCATTATAAGGTAATGCATTTATGTATTTCAAGTAAAGTATATAGAATTGAATTTTGGGAGGTTAATGAGCTTAATTATGAAAACAGTCACAATGCAAAAAATATATAATGAGCCTAAATGCAAAATATAATTTCTTTTCTTTTGATTTTGGTGTGAATTATAAGAGAGTTTCTCCTAAGGTTCACTTTTAAAGGTTTAACGCAGACGAGTGAGGAAATCAGCTCTTGTTAACTCACGCTAATTAATTTGTGGATTGATTGTTTTAATGACTAACCCCGGTGAATAGGCTGCTGGGCAGAAGATTTCTTCCAGCAAGAGTGTGTTTGCCCATTCAATCAGAGCCAATGTCTCTTTTAAATAATCCCAGATTTATTGCTATTATATTAATTCACATTAAGATAAAAAAAACAATACATTAATATACCTTAAAGTTACAAAACTGAGTCTCTCTCACACACACACACACACACACACACACACATAGTTCATGACTCCCAGAGTTTGTGCTGATGATGTAGGTGAAAGGTTGTGTGGGCGGGTCTAGGCACAGGCTGTGGGCGGGGCAAAGGCATGCGGTCGCCTGGCAACAGCGGAGTCTCTCTGAGCATCTTGTCAGGACTGTAGAACTGCAGCAGATCAGGAGCCTCTAGTGGCTGAGACTGGAATCACACACACACACACACACACACACACACACAATATAAAAATACATGTATATCTAGAGAGATTTAAATATGTGCGTGTGTGTGTGTTTCTGTAAAGCACTTAGAAGAATTGGTTATTCTGATTATTATTAAATGTAATTACAGATTGCCATCTTTTGCCACTGTTTTATCAGAGACATTGCTCAGATTTTAAATTAGTGGCTTATTGCTTTATTAAACACTCCAGCAGTAGGAAACATCATATTAATACAGAAAAACAGTTTGAAAACTGGATAACTGCTATTATATTATATATATATATATATATATATATATATATATATATATATATATATATATATATATATATATATATATATATATATATATACACACACACACATTTGAAGTTAAAACTTTACATTCTCACAGTGGATTTGAACCCGGGTCTCTCACACAAAAAAAAAAGTATACAGTATAAATTATATATATACACACAGTTGAAGTCAAAACTTTACATACACCTTTCAGAATCTGCTAAATGTTAATTATTTTACCAAAATAAGAGGGATCATTCAAAATGCATGTTATTGTTTATTTAGTACTGACCTGAATAAGATTTCACATAAAAGATGTTTACATATAGTCCACAAGACAAAATAGTTTAATTTATGAAAATGACCCCGTTCAAAAGTTTACACCCCCTTGATTCTTAATACTGTGTTGTTACCTGAACGATCCACAGCTGCTTGTTTTTTTTGTTTAGTGATAGATGTTCACGAGTCCCTTGTTTGTCCTGAACAGTTCTTCAGAAAAATCCTTCAGCAACCACAAATTCTTTGGTTTTCCAGTATTTTAGTGAACCCTTTCCAACAATGACTGTATGATTTTGAGATTCATATTTTCATACTGAGGACAACCGAGGGACTCATATACAGCTATTACAGAAGATTCAAACACTCTCTGATGCTCCAGAAGGAGCATGTTTTATAAATTCAACCATTTTCTCTTGTGGACTATATGTAAACATCTTATGTGAAATCTTATTCAGGTCAGTACTAAATAAACAATAACATGCATTCTGTATGATTCCTCTTATTTTGGTAAAATAATTAACATTTTGCAGATTCTGAAAGGTGTATGTAAAGTTTTGACTTCAACTGTGTGTATATATATATATATATATATATATATATATATAGTCATTTAGCAGACGCTTTTATCCAAAGAGACTTACAAATGAGGACGACAGAAGCAATCAATTGTAGTATTAAAACAGATCCAAAACTAAAAGCTAAAACTTTATAAATACTACATATACACATTTTAAAAATAAAGAAATTAAATAAAATACATACAACAAAATTTCAAAACTTAACATTTAAATGAAAAACAAAAAATAAAGCTAAAAACAATTAAAAATATTAAAGAACAAAAGGTATAATAATGATTCTAACATTACACTAGGCCAAACATATATGTGTATGTATGTATGTGTACGCTATTAACATGACACAAACACAGCTCTGACCTTATTGGCCAGTGTGGCAGTGGGCGGGGCCAGCGCTGGCCTATCCTGCAGCGCCTGGCTGATGAGCTGGTCGCGTGATAGGCTGACGCTGACTAAGGCCCGGTACAGGTGCTGAGAGCGAGGGAAGTTCAGGCCTGTGGAGAACGAGGCAGAACGATTGATTATTGGTGATCAGTGAGCTGTGAGTGATGGCTGTGGCCTCTCACCCTCCGCTGCTTTGCTGCTGATGTGGTTCTTTGTGAGGCTTGAGCTCTGGAGCTTCTCTTTCACAGCTTTCTCAGGATCAAACACCTGACTCTCCACTTCCTCAAGCTCCGCCCTCAGAGCCAGGGTGGTGTTTAGCTCCGCCCCCTCCGTCACCAGCGCTGATCCATGACCTGAATATCAAACACATGCAGACTTGTGTTACTCATTCATGACAGAACACGCAGACGTGAATCATCTCCAGATTACATCTTATTTTCTGAAATGATCCGTTTATGGACACGCCTTATTAAGTTTAACTCCATTATTAGGACATTAAGTTTTTGCCATTTCCAGGCCTCATACTTTGACGAGCGCCTCCTACAGTTTTAATCGGATCGTCTTCAAATTTGCTGCGTGTAATCATAAGGCCTTTGCGATGCTAAATCGCGAAGATCTTGAGTTTTCGTCAAGGGGCGTGTCCCTGACGGCCTGATAAAGTTTGATGTTTCGCCATCAAACAGGAAGTTGCTGTAACTCATGCAAGCAATGTCTGATCTGCCCCAAACTTCACATGTTTTATAAGAGTCCTGGCCTAAGCACATCTAAAGGCCAACATCCAGTTATAATCATAGCGCCTCCTGTTGGCAGCAGGAAATGTGGCATATATAAATGACTGACATATTCCTCCTATATTTAACACTTTAAAAGCATATTGCCGCTGTTCCCTGTCTTCCTATGGCCCCGTGATGCGGTGAGCCCGGGTGCAAGGGCCCTTTCAGCGCTGCTTGCAGCTTTAATTGCTTTTGTTTTTAAGCATAAACTCAAGTCATTTAGTTTAATTTTTGCCATGTATTTAATGCACATATTGTCAAATAAATAAATAATAAAAAAGGTAAAAATAACGGTGTTTATTCAAAATAGATACAATATATATAAAAAGTTTGGGAAGAAATATTTAAAGAAATTAATACTTATTTTCAGCAAGAATGTGTTAAATGATAAAAAGTGACAGTAAAGACTTATATTATTAATATTGTTAGAAAAGATTTCTATTTTTAATAAATGCTGTTCTTTTTAACTTATTATTCATCATAGAATCAAAGAAAAAAGAATCATAGCTTCCAAAAATATTAAGCAGCACAACTACATTGATAATAAATCAGTATATTATTATGATTTCTGAAGATCATGTGACACTGAAGAGTGGAGTAATGATGCTGGAAATACAGCTGCAGATCACAGAAATACATTACATTTTAAAGTAAATTAAAATAAGAAACCAACATTAGAAATGTCAATAATATTTCAAAATATTACATATATATTGATCAAATAAATACAGCCTTGATGAGCAGAAGAGACTCATAACCAAAGTTTTGAACGGCGGTGTATGTGTGTGATTTTAACTGTTTGATTGTTCAGGAAATAATTAAAACTTGATTTAAGGATGTTTAAATATCTGTATTGAAAAACTAAAGGGAAGCTCTGATGAGTGCATGCAACAGTTAATGTCATTACTTATGAATAGAAGACTTTCTGCTCTGACTGAAGACATTTTTAAGGCCTTCAAAAGATGAATTAAGACTATTTAAGCCCGTGACTCATATTTTCTGATCAGAATATCAAACATGCCAGCTGTGTTTGTTGTACCGTGCTTGTCTTTGTGTCGTGGTGTCAGCGTGATGACGGCCAGATCCCGCTCCGAACCACCGCTGCGCTGCGGACTCACATTGAAACGCACCTGAAACACACACACACACACACACACACACACACACACACACACATTCATGCCTCTGACAGACCAGACCCTTTTATGCAAACTTGCATTGCTTTCCAAGTTCAGATTCGATCAGTTCATGCATTGCCTGGGAATCGAACCCACGACCTTATAATAATACATTACATGCATATATTTCCAGAACAGAAATCTGAATCCAGGTTCATAATTAGTGTCTGAGTCTGTGGTCATATTAGAGTTAAAGCTTTTTCCAGAAGGGATTTTGGTTCTCTTTTTATCACCACATAAATCATAAAATACTGTCAACAGACAGAAAACAAACACATTTGTACCATGTTTTTAGGAGTGAAATGTTGTATAAATCAGAGTGAATGATATAAGAACAAACTTTCAGAATATAGAGAGGAATAAAACTGTACAGTTTGGTGTTTGTAAGAGAAAAAACTCTAAAGATTGAAATCTATAGATGCAAATAGATAAAGTGCAATAAAAGAACACTTAAATGTGTATTTTGGATGTTTTCTTTCCACTAGTCTAAAAAAAGACATGATATAGAAGTAAAACAGTGCATGAGAAAACACTGGTTTAGCCTGAAGTGTTTGGCATTAATACTAGTGCTGTCAAATGATTAATAGTGATTAATCACATCCAAAATAAACGTTTATGTTTACATAACATATGTGTGTGTACTGTGTATATTGTATATATTATATACTATCATTTGTTTTGGAAATTTAGTTTTTACATTTCTCAGGTATTTTTGTATTTTATGTTTTTTTTTCTTGTAATTGTATCTTTTAATGTACTTTCTGCTATAATTCAATCTCAGTATTGCTAAACAAAAAAGTAAAACTTCAAACTTAACATATACTCACACTCACACACACACACACACACACACTCTCACACACACACACACACACACACACACACACACTCACACTCACACACACACACACACACACACACACACACTCTCACACACACACACACACACACACACACACACACACACACACTCACTCACACTCACTCACACTCACACTCTCACACACACACACACACACACACACACACACACACTCACACTCACTCACACTCACTCACACACACACACACTCACACACTCACACACTCACACACGCACACACACACGCACACACACACACGCACACACACACTCACACGCGCGCATGTATATATTTGGAAAATATTCACATGTATATACATTTATATTTATATTATTAGATTTTCTATTATATATAAATACATTTAATATATAAACATAACATATTTTTCTTAAATATTTACTGTATGTGTGTGTATTTATATATAAATAATAAATATACACAGTACTCACACACACTTTGGATGCGATTAATTGTTTGACAGCACTAATTAAAGCACATAATAGCAGTTTGCAGACTTTCCTAAAGCAGCGGGGAACTGGAGGCCCAGAGCATCATCTAGTGGACACAGAGTGGGTCAGAACGGGTGTGTTTGGACCGGACCTGGCGCTGGCGGCGGTCTGCGGGTCGCTCCGGGGTCAGAGTCAGGGACAGGTCCAGATCGGGGCAGGCCAGTTCTGCGGTCCGGACCGGATCGAGCCGCAGGGGTTCAGGAGCCACACGGACATCAGGCTCCGCTGACATCATCAGTCCAGTCCTGTCCAGTCAAGCGGACACACAGAGATTATCAAGAGCACCAAACCATTAGTGACCGGTGCTATTACTACACACTACACATACACTGCTGCTGCTTTTATGGGGTTTTAATGGAGTCTCTTCTGCTCATCACGGATGCATTTATTTGCTCAAAAATACAGAAAAAACTGCAATATTGTGACTTTTTTTTTTCCAATTTCTAATATTGGTTTCCTATTTTAATTTACTTTAAAATGTAATGTATTTCTGTGATCTGCAGCTGTATTTCCAGCATCATTACTCCAGTCTTCAGTATCACATGATCTTCAGAAATCATAATAATATACTCATTTATTATAAATATAAACATATATACATGTTATTTATATAGCTGTAGTTTAAATGTAACGTTAACTGCTGCTATAAACACACAGCAACTGCTTTTTAGATAAATTGATCATAATAACCCTGAGGAGCTCAATTATTTACTGTTTTATTAAATCGTTAGAATCAAACTCGTTATACCTAAAAACATACATTTAACTCACCTTTAGCTTAGAAATATGACTTCAGCTGTGCGCGAAATAAAAACATTGCGTTTTCCGGCAAAATACAGAAGAATTAATGCAGAAAACATCTAATAATTAAATCCGTTTAAACTCCCTCCGTCTCTCCCGCGCTCTCGAAGCACTTCCGGGTGGAGCTGACGCTGGTGCGCATGCGCAGGATACAGACAAAATGTGCTTATTATACAGCACACAAACATATTTCAATAACTCAACAAGAAGATGTGCACGTATTCACTTAAATATACACACACAGAGCAGATGAAACAAACTGTTCTAGATGGCCTGCGCTTTGAATAATATGCGATAAATTCGCTTTGTGGGCATTTATTACGGGATAAACCTGAGGAATGTGTTTAAATACTTTTCACAAAGTGAATTATGGAGGATGAACACATGTAACTGAGCAATAACAGCGAGAGTCAATGATTATATGTATTCACTACATTAGGAACAGTCCACATCAGTGTATATATATATATATATATATATATGAATATTACAGTAATAGTGCATTTGGGTATTATTTCGCTATATTATTATTTCCACAACAGAATTTTAAAAAAGAAGAAAAAAAGTCTATTTTTATTTCACAATTCTGACTTTTTATAAATTCTAGCAATTCTGAGTTTAAATTTCACAATTGTTTTTTTTTTCTGCCACATAATAATAAAAAATATATATATATAAAAAGGTCATTTTGACTTTTTTTCACAATTGTATTTTTTATCTTTTTATTTTTTGCAGTTATAAAATCACAATTCTGAGGGTTTTCCTGACTTTTTTCCCCTCAAATTTCTCGAACTCTAGATATCTGGACATTCTGTTATTTTGTGTCTGTCACAGAATGGAAAAAAAAAAGGTAATTGCTACTTTTTATCTCACAATATTGACTTTTCTTCTCAGAATTGCAAGTTTTAAACTTGCAACAGTGGTGAAACATCTCAAAAGTAAAAAATAAACGTTATATAAACTCGCAATTGAGATATAAAGTCAGAATTGCAAGAAAAAAGTTTTTTTTTTTTTATATCAAAAACAGGCTTCCATGGTTTCCAGTCAAAACTAGTTCAAACTCAACTTAATTCCACCCTATTCTCTGAGATGCTGTATTAATCTTGTTTTGAGGATGTTTGTGTTATCTCTGCAGTGAATTCAGCACACAGCTGGAGTAGAGAGAGTTATTTATTATTAGAGCAGTAATGCACTACAGATCAATCATTATTCAGCTAACAGAGAGTTAACTCAACTAAATCCCAACCAGTCCTGGTTTAACCATGGTAACATAAAGAGATGTATTAACCTAGTTGTGCTTTCACACACACACACACACACACACACACACACACACAGTAATAAATATAGGCACTGTTTAGGGCGTCATCAAAATCAACATTATTAAATGATCTCTTGATTAGTTGTTACTGCGTTTTAAGGCACTCAATACAGCACACATTCAACCGTTAAGTCCCTTTTCTCGCTGAACTACATCTCCCATGATGCACTTGGCTCAGTCTCTGTCCCGGAGGGCCCGCAGGATGTAGTTTTCTCTCTCCAGCTGAGCGTTTCTCTCCGACAGCTCTTTGATCTGCTCTCTAAGCACCTCCACCTCCTCTCGAACCGCCAGCATCAGGTGAGACTTCACCAGGTCCTGCAGACAAACACACATCTCATCAGAGCACGCATTCCTGGGGATTCGAACCCGGGACCCTGGTGTTGCGAGCGCCGTGATCTACTGCTTAAGCTGCACATTATATTATGAACACACACACACTTTAGAAGTTAAAACTGTCAAGTGTATTTAAATTACTAAAACTATTTTACAATACACACAACAAAGACCATATCTATATGTTCTGATTATTATTATTCTCTTCTTATTATTGAGGATGTTTCAGGATTATCTCTGAATGTTCTCACCATGGCTTGCTCGATCTTGTTGTCGATGGCGATCATGCTGCTGTTAGTTCCGCTGTAATAGAGTTGAACAGAGAAGAACTTTCATTCATTATTTCGATAATCAAATAAATAAACCTACAATTCACTGATTCAGCACAAAAACACAAAACAAAACAATCAGTAGATGGGTTTCCATTTCAGATTTGCGCAAAAGTTTTGCCATATTTTATAAATGTCGATAAAAAATCTATTGCGAATTGACAGCGTTTCTGTTAACCAATGTTATGCGACTAAAACTTAATTTTTTCCTCTCGCAACAAGTCATGTCGATGGATGTTGGTAGGTTTGCGTATATATCGCAGCCAACGCACTAGCCATCATTTTGAATCGACGGAGACGGAGATGTCTATCTTTAGCGAAGCAGCACAGAGAGATGCTTCTGAATCTTGATGGTCATGTTGGAGCGCAGTGTAAATAAGGAGTTATGCAAGCATTAATGGCAAGAAAATCCCCGTATACTTGAGAGCGGCAGTGCATGAGGTGTTTCCTAAAGAATGATCATGTGACTTATGTACGCCAGCTGACCTGTGAAAGCAAAAAAAAACTTTTCCATTGCAGTTTTGCAAAATATTCCTTTTTTGAATTGCTTGAACCACCTCATGTGAGCATAAAAACTTAAAAACGTTTTTTGATATATGGGAGTTTTTTGCGAAATTTATATGTTTCCATTTGCCGTTTTTTCAATTCGCACCATGCTTACTATGGTGTTTCTAGATTATTTCTAGACAGTTGCTATGCTGTTTCTAGATGGTTTCCAAGCAGTTTCTTGGCTATGTCTAGGCGGTTACTATGCTCTTTCTAGGTAGCTTCTAAGCTGTTACTAGGCAGTTTTTGGGCTGTTTCTAGGTGGTTGCTAGACGGTAACTAGGATTTTTATAGGTGGTTTCTTAAAAGTTTTATGCTGTTTCTAGACAGCTTCCAGACTTTTACTAGGTAGTTTCTAGGTGGTTGCTAGGGTGTTTAAAAATCGTTGCTATGCTGTTCCTAGGTAGTTTCTAGACTATTTCTAGACGGTTGCTATGCTGTTTCTAGGATGTTGGCAGATACTAGGTTGTTTGCACACAGTTACTATGTTGTTTCTAGGTGGTTGCTAGGCTGTTTAAAGGTGGTTTATAGGGTGTTTCCAAGCAGTCTCTCAGCTGTTACTAGGCAGTTTTTGGGGGCATTTCTAGAAACCTTCTAGGCAGTTTCTTAAAGGTTTCTAGAAATGGCTCGGGTCCCTCCTTCAATGTGCATCTGTGGGTTTTTTCAATTGTTTTCATGTCTAGCAAGTAAAAAGGTGCATCAGATGGGGAAGTTGTGGCCTAATGGTTAGAGAGTCGGACTTGTAATCCAAAGGTTGTGGGTTCGAGTCTCGGGCCGGCAGGGATTGTAGGTGGGGGGAGTGAATGTACAGCGCTCTCTCCACCCTCAATACCACGACTGAGGTGCCCTTGAGCAAGACACCGAACCCCCAACTGCTCCCCGGGCGCTGCAGCATAAAAAAAAATGCTCCGGGTGTGTGTGTTCACTGCTGTGTGTGTGTGTGTGCACTTTGGATGGGTTAAATGCAGAGCACAAATTCCGAGTATTTTTATAGGTGGTTTCTTAACAGTTTTAAGCTGTTCCTGGACAGTTTCCAGACTTTTCCAGTCACCATACTTGGCCATATGTCAAATCACTTTCATGACTTAAGTACAGTAGCAGCTCAGTCTCCTTAACAACACACGATTGAAGAACTCATTCACGTCTGAAGCACAAACGCTGCAGTGCTTTCTCTACACTGCTGAGCTGTAGAAAACAGGCTATTTGACTTAAACAGCAGCGGAGCACACACAGTCCTGACTGTATGTGTGTAACACTGATGCTATTGTTCTGAACTGCGCTGGCCAGCACATGGTTTTCATAACAGCAGCACACGACGCTCTCAGTCTCCACAGCCACAAATACATCATAAACCACCCAAAGAGAACCTCAAGTCACAGAATTATGCACAGACCGAACAAACCCAGTTACCTGTGGAAGAACAGCAGGAGGGAAAGGAGGGTGGAGTCAGAGGGGCGTGGCTTCTGTGTGTGAGTATTAGCCCCACCCCTTTCTGCTCTCAATGAACTCCAAACAGGATTTTGACATTGTCGATCGCTAACACAAGACGAGCCGGACCTGCAGGACGATCCGGGATTATTTTCTGAGATCTGACCAGCAGGTGGAGCTATGTGTGTTTCTGTGCATGAGAGCGTCTTTGAGCTGAAGCTGGGTTTGGATGAACACATTCGCTCTTGTTTTGGGATGGATGACGTTCTGAGGCCAGAAATTGTATTTTTGGGTGGTATACGTGGCGAGTGCTTGCTGCTGATTGGATCTTTGGTTTCTATGGAAACCGCCAAGCGATTGGCCCTCGGATAGTAATCGATCTTCCCCGTTGGCCAAGAATCGCAAACCCTTCTAACTCCTCCAGCGTCTCTCACACGTTCTCCTGCGAGGGGGCGTGGCCTATGAATCACAGGCGAGGGGGCGGGGCTCAGCAAGGAGGGGCGGGGCTCCAAGGTCAGGCTTGTTTTCTCGTTCTCTCTTTGTGTTTGTTCACACGGAGGGAGTGACAGAGGACGAGGCTGTTTTTTGCTTTCAAAAATGGATACCATCTTGCGTACGTTGACAAACATAGTGGATGATCAGCAGATCACACACAAACACACATGGAGAGTTACGCGCCATCAGGAAGAGTCATCATGAAACTGTTTCCTCCAACATCCGACCAGGATCTGACTCATTCACCAAAACGAAACACTCACATCAGCAGAACAAGAGTGACATTTACTGTGGCGCAAGACGAACAGTCATCAGCTGCTGATCCCGAGCATTTCTATGAGCGGTTAAATACACTACAAGTTACTAACAAAAATAGCTAAGTACATTGACGCTATTTAAAGGAGCGGTAGCCTATCTTTTAAAACTATGCAACTATTAAAAGATATAATTAATTTTTGTAATTACAGCAGCATTTATTTGAAAAAAAAGTTGAAAAAGCAGTGCACTCAGCGCTATTATTGTTAAATAAAACTAATGCTAAAAAGATTTAGATAATTTTTTGTTAATTGAAATAAAGCTGGAATTATATAAAATCTAAATATTAGATGAAGAAATTAGAAATGTCGCCTTGGCAACTAACTGAAATAAGCTTAAGGGTAAAACAAATAAAAACTAAAACCAAGTTAAAACTAAATAGTTACATAAAAAAGCACAATACACTACTAAAAATGTAACTAAATAAAAAATAAAAACTGAAGATATAAAAAACATAAGGTAATTTGAAATATAAATGAAACTACAATAGTTACTAACTAAAACCGGATGCACGGCAGTGTTTAATTAAAATTAACTACAAAAAAAGACAAGAAAATGCGCTGCAAAGAATGAACGGAGAACCATTCATTTCACTAAAAAATGCAGTGAAGTTACTAGCGTCCTTGAGCCTCGGTGACGTTCCTTCAGTTGCTTCATCACGAGACGCCCGTCGGTCTCTGGACGCCCCATTGTGCTGTAATCCGTCAATCCCAGAAATCCCCAAAATCCCAGCAGCAGCGGATGGATTAGAGTAATCTGGGGTGAAAGTCCATCTGTCTGAGCCGAAATCTCAGCGGATCTCCAGATCTCTGTTCTCCTGTCTCAGGCGCGAGTGTGTGTGTGTGTGTTCCCGTGTGACATGCAAACACACAGAACACATGTAAACATGCAGAGTCAAACACACACATCAACACTGCACTCTTTGATTCTGTTCTCCGCCCACTGTCCGCCGCAGCCAATCACGGCTCACGCTGGGATTCTCGGCCCGCCCACACAGATCCCAGCATTCCACACTCCACCCACTCCATCTGATATCACACACAAACACAGACCGCATCCGCGTTCACACACACAATACACCGCAGTACTAGTCAGATTTTGTTTTATTATCTGAAATATGTCACCCTGGAGCATAAAACCACTCATAAGGGGCAATTTTTGGAAATTGATTTATACATCATCTGTAGTAATCTTATGGGTTTGTTAGGATGGGATAATATTTGTCTGAGATACGACTATTAGAAAATCTGGAATCTGAGGGAGCAAAAACATCTAAATATTGAGAAAATCTCCTTTAAAGTTGTTCAAATGAAGTTCTTAGCAATGCATATTGCTAATCAAAAATGAAGTTTATGGTAGAAAATGTACTAAATATCTTGATGGAACATGATCTTAATATCCTAATGATTTTTGTCATAAAAGAGAAATGTATAATTTTGATCCATACAGTGTATTGTTGGCTATTGCTACAGATATACCTGTGTTACTGATGACTGCTTTTGTGCTGCAGGGATTTATGATTTTCCAAAGTGATTTATATAATGCAATTATCATCAAGCACGCAAAATAAATTTGGATTGGTAGTGAATGAGAGGAATATAATATAAGAATATAAGTTAATTAGTTTAGCGTAATTTACACATGCAAACACAAAACAAATCCTTTAAATTCAGTATTCAGAACAACAGAACTGAAAAATATAAGTATAAAACATACATAAAGTACAGTGGCATTCATTACAAACAACATTCACTCTAAACAGCAAAACCTTAACGAGTTTCCCTTTACATACATTTCTTTAGAATAAGGTTTCTTTATAATGAATGCCAGTTTATGTTTGTTTTATACTGATATTTAGTATCTGTTCTGAATGCTATTAAATGTACAGGGTTTGTTGTGAAGGGAACTAAAATACAAGTTTAATAAAGTTTTTATAAATTGTATTTAGCAGTATTTTGCATTATTTCTGAATGTAATAATAATAATTACAAAACAGGATCCTGATGTGTGCTTCAAGTCATGAAAACATAATGCTATTCACAATGTTATTAATAAATGATGTAATTCAAACATATAATCTTAAAGAAATTATCATTCTGTCATCATTTATCATGATTTTCCTTCTGCTGAACACAGAAGAAGATCTTCTGAAGAATGTTGGGAAGCAAACAACTTTGGACCCCATTGACTTTCATTATATGGACAATAACACTGAGGCTTTTCTCTAAATATCTCCTGCTGTGTTCCACAGAAGAAAGAAAATCATACAGGTTTTGAACATCATTTCTGATTCCCTAGCATGATTATTTTTGGGTGAACTCTGTTTTAACAGAATATGATTTATTTTCTTCTTCTGATTGTGGTGTGTTTGCTCAGCGCTGACACGCTGTTCCCATGTGAGCGGAGACACGGGAAATCAAGCAAATATTGATTATAGAATCAGATATCAGCCTCGACACAGATCAGACACAGATCCGCTCGAGAATCTCAAACCATAGAACAACAGAAACCAGACGCCTGGCTGTGTGTGCGCGTGCGTTTGTGTCTTTGCATATGTGTGTGTGTGCATGTCAGTGTTTGCGTGTGAGTTTGTGTGTGTGCGTGCGTTTGCATGTATGTGTGTGTGAGTGTGTGTGTGTGAGTGTGTGTGTGTGAGTTTGTGTGTCTTTGCATATGTGTGTGTGTGCATGTCAGTGTTTGCGTGTGAGTTTGTGTGTGTGCGTGCGTTTGCATGTATGTGTGTGTGAGTGTGTGTGAGTGTGTGTGTGTGAGTTTGTGTGTCTTTGCATATGTGTGTGTGTGCATGTCAGTGTTTGCGTGTGTGTGCGTGAGTTTGTGTGTGCATGTCAGTGTGTGTGTGTGTGTGTGTGTGTGTTTGTGTGTGTGCGTTTGTGTGTCTTTGCATATGTGTGTGTGTGCATGTCAGTGTTTGCGTGTGTGTGCGTGAGTTTGTGTGTGCATGTCAGTGTGTGTGTGTGTGTGTGTGTGTTTGTGTGTGTGCGTTTGTGTGTCTTTGCATATGTGTGTGTGTGCATGTCAGTGTTTGCGTGTGAGTTTGTGTGTGTGCGTGCGTTTGCATGTATGTGTGTGTGAGTGTGTGTGTGTGTGAGTGTGTGAGTGTGAGTTTGTGTGTCTTTGCATATGTGTGTGTGTGTGCATGTCAGTGTTTGCGTGTGTGTGCATGAGTTTGTGTGTGCATGTCAGTGTGTGTGTGTGTGTGTGTGTGTGTTTGTGTGTGTGTGTGTGTTTGTTCAGCTATCTGATCTGTGATCCACGACACCACATCAGTGTGATACGACAGTTTAAAACACACTCGATGATAAGAATCACACTCACACACACGCACTTCTCCACCGCTCAGTTTTTCTCTGCCGTTCTACTTTCTTTCTAACTCTCCTCCTTCATGAATGGCGCCTCTATTCCTGCACTAATGCAGCTTTAAACTCAGAGAACGACAGAATGAAGGGGAAAATAAACATGAAGGCCAGAAACATGATTCACACAATACACACTCCAGCCGTTCACCCAACAAACACACGCTTCACGTGCGTGAACAATGCAGAAATAACTCATGCGCTCGAGTGAGTGTGTTCAAGACGCACAAGCGCTGGTTGGTGTGTGTGTGTGTGTGTGTGTGTGTGACTGAGGTATTTCCTCTGGGTCTGTGACAGTAAGCACTACGGTGTGAAAACACTCATCAGGGCCTCAAGAAACCCCGAGCATCACCTTTCCAACCACTCAACTCACTAAAAATACAAACGCACTCAACTCACACCTAAATATAGCAGAGCAACAACTGGTTTATGTGTGAGCCAGAGAGACAGGTTCATCCACCGTCACACTGCTGTCTCATCCACATCTTCACACCAAAGTAAAGGTGGCTCTGGGTCTGAGAAAGCAGCACTTTAAACCTCAAATCAGGAACCAGAAACATCAGTAGACACACAGCAGGACAAACAGAACACGATCCATCTAATGTGACACGCATTTATGCAATAAAGGCAGAAATATATGACTTTGGATATTAAATGTGTTCTCAAAACTCATAAATACAGAGCCCTTAAATGGACGTGGTAATGGAAAGGAAAAACTGTGTTTCAACTATATTTCGGTCACAAAGTTTTGTTTCCTTCCGAAACGCTGTGTTCACGTACAAACGTTGTATGAGCTCATGCAAAAGCATTGAGATGTTTGTTTACAATATAATAAATATGACTCATCTAAAATGTTTTTCGTCACCGTGTTCCTTTTTGAGGAAAACACATTTTGTGGGTTGGTCAGTCAATCATGTCATCAATCGGCTCTGAAGTCGTAACTAATGCGCAACCATTCTGAAACATTTACAGATTAACTATGCGATAAAATCAGTGGATTCTGATTGGCTGTTATAGTTGTGCTGTGGACTAAGTCTCAAACCCAAAGAGATATTCTTTCTAAAAGTTCAGATTCGTCCAAGCCTTCCTAAAACGCCTCATTTAAACACGCCCCCACAAATCTATGTCACTGTGTGGGAAGATTTGCATAAGACCGCCCCAAATGTTTATGCAAAGAAAGGAGGAGTAAGTTTTATTCTCGCTGTAGTATTGTTGTCGCGGAGACGCTGTGTGTTTCCAAATATGGTAAGGGGTGTAACATTTCTGTCACACGCTTGAGGTATTCGGCCAATCACAAGGCACTGGATAGCTGGCCAATCAGAGCACAGCGTGCTTCTCAGAACAATGAGCTTTGTAAAAATGAACATGTTTCAGAAAGGCTAGGCAGAGAGGAGCACCAATAATGTACAGTATGTAGAAAATAATGTTTTTTTACCTTAAACCACGTAAACATTGCATTACACAAAATACACAAAATATTGTTCTTTTTAGCATTGTCATATGACCCCTTTAAGTGTAGTTTACAGTCATGTACGACATACAGAACCAAAGCATGATCACTTTTTATTCTAAAGACTCGTCTCACCCGTCGTCTCCCACAAACTCAAAGGCTTGGCTCATGCCGAACATGGACTGCGCCAGCGCGAGAGCGGACGGCGTCTGGATGGGCGTCAGCGCGGGATAGAAGGGACTGTCCCGACCCAGGTGAGGTCTGGGCGACGCCGGCTGCGAGCGGGTGGTCCGAAGCTGCCAAAAGAAAACGTACGCAAGACTTTGAGTAAGAACAGGGTTTCTGCAGGATTTTAAGCTCAAATTTAAGGCTTTTTAAGACTTGTACAAATATAATTAATACCATATGACCACAGGTAGGACAATGTCTATAGTAACATGTTAAACTGTAAAAAGCTAATTGTGAGATAAACTTGCAGTCAAGACAAAAAAACAAGTCCGGAACTGCAGATATAAACTCAAAAATGCTAAAAAAAAGTCAACTGTGGGATAAAAAGTTGCAATTTTGAGAAAAAAAATAGTATGAATTAAGAATTGAGATGAAGTATATCATTGTGATATAAAGTCATAATTGTGAGGGAAAAAGTCAAATATGACTATTGGTTTTTTTTTGCAATTTTGAGGGAAAAAAGACAGAATTGTAAAATATAAACTACAGAAAACTAAACTCTATAGTTATATATATATATATATATATATATATATATATAAAATCTGTGTGAAAAATAATCAGGCTTTTGTAATAAATCTGAGTAATTTTAGAGATAATTTGGTTATATCTACTGCTTTGATTCAAGTTTTCACAAAAACAAAAAGATTTATAAAATGATACACTTCACATTTCAGCCTTTAAACCATCTTTAAGACAATGGATGAGTCAAAAGTATTCATTTAAACAATTATTATCAATAAGTTATTATATGAATTACATAACTTATAAACAATTTACTGTTTATATTTTTATAATGTATTATTTTCTTATCAAATCAGCAAGTTCACATTTACAGCTCTTTGTGCATGATAAAAACATGGGTCGATTTCCGCATTCATTCTCTGCCAGCAGGAGGCGCTGTTGGGATGGCAGAAATATATATATATTTACATTCATATACACACACACACATATGTATACACACATACATATATATATATATATTTTCATGGTAACGGCTGTAAACAAAGCAGCACAGCACTGGACTTTGAAATGTGCAGCGCTCATGTTCATTTAATGAAATCATAGCCTTTTGAAGTTTTATCGCCACATTAATCTGTATCGCAATTCTGGTCTTTCCATCCCCGAATATAAAACCTCTTAATATCATAATTAAGCCTTTCATGTACAATTTAAGATTTTTTATGTCCTTAAATTTGATACAACTAAATTAAAGACTTTTTAAGGAAACCCTGAAGAAACACACGAATGAATTAGATGATTGTGCGGTTGCTCACCTTGCTGACAGCGTCCATGTCGAATCGTAGTGGGGCAGGTATGTTGCGCATCCGGGGCGTGATCGGCAACCTGATTGGCTGCGTGTCATGTGTGGGCGAGGGCGGGCCGCTGTGGGCGGAGTCTGTCCGGCATTGGGTCAGCAGGTGGGGGGTGCCCTGCGAGTGTACCATGTGACCTGTCTGCACGCCCAACGGTTTGAGTCTGGCTCCACCCACTGCTCCTTCAGCTCCACCCAGCCCGACCGTCTCTAAGGACTCCAGTGAGTGTGCGTGTCTCATGCTATCAATCACACGGCGTAACCCTCGCTCCTCGACTTCCCTCTCAATCACATCCATGCATGTCCAGCGGCCGCGTTTATACGGCTCGCCGGGTCCTTGATCCAAACGCACAACGCGGAAACGCGACGCCCCGTCCAGCGAACTTTGCTTTCTAGCCGTGACGGGCGTGGCTGGCTGACTGGAGCTCTGTTGCGTCTGGAGGGCGGGGTTATGGCGCAGAGACAGCCCATTGGATAGGATTTGAGTGGGCGATGTAGTCTGGCTTCTGGGGCTCCTCCCATGGGCGGGGTTTCTGGCAGAAGGGGGCGTGGCTCTTTGAGTTCCAGGGCTGAGGAGCTCTGCCGGATGGTTTTCTCCAGAACCCTGATTGTAGTCCGATGTGACGCTGGTGATTTGAAAACCACTCCGTTTCTTTCCGCCACTCATTCTGGACTGAGCGGTGTGACGTTAAGTGCTCCAAACTCTATCTTTGTTCATTATTTTACAGTAGAAACCAACCGGCAAAAAGCTTTAAGAAACCAATGTCCTAACCATTCCAAAGCAAGACTGGTTTTCTTCCACTCAGTCTCTCGGGTCAATCTGGATAAGATAAATCATATTCTCTGTCCTCAGGTGAACTCCCAGGTAAAATCTGTCAAAACCAAAAAGTTAAACAAATTTATTCCATTGCACTTGGCTCTGTCGTCCTTCTCCCTGCGGCTGTTTCGAGTATAACTGCAGCCAGTACAGTAACAAGAGCAGTTTCTCTGCCCAGCGGTTGCGCAAGTCTCGGCTCTGATGGCTGTTTCCTCTGGCAGTCGTGCAATATGTGCGTTCACAGCTCAGGACACAATACAGAGACTCCTGATCACCATGCATGCACTGATCTGATTCTTTCAAGATCAAACATCCTATCTGAGAGATGGTAAGAAAATAAACACCGTAATTAGGGCGTTTTACGTGGTTTCTTGCTGCAGCTCAAGGCCTGAACGTGTCAGGACATCATTTTAGGTCTGCAGGACAAGTTTGGCAACTACAAAAGCAAGAAGTTCTGTTTCCATCAACAGTGATCTGTGCGTTAAAAACCCAAACGGAGAAGAGAAACTCAGCAACTGAACCTGCAAAGAATCAAACTCAATCTCTGGAGTTATGGTCCTGACTGCTCATTTGGTTCAAATGAAAAGTGAATCATGCATTTATAACTTCAATTAAAGCTAGAGCAAGAAACTCAAACAATTTAAATAGAATTAAACTCTAAATGTTAGTTTTGCCTGCACATTTGATTTGAATGAAAAATGAGCATGCTTTTAATCAAATTAAAACTACAGCAGGAGAAAAAGTTCAGCAATTTTCAACAAAATCTAAAAACACTTACAGCGCAAAACTTGTATTGCTACATAGATTCAAATTAAAACCAGATCATGCATTTAACTTCAAATTAAAACTGGAGCAAGTGGAAAGCTTCAGCAATTTTGTGCTGAACTTTAAGAGTGAAATTTTTCAATGTTACAGTTCTGGCATCATATTTGGATAAAATTAGAAAAGATCATGCCTCAAACCTCAAATTAAAACAGGAGCGAGTGTAAAATGAACTCTATGGCCGGTTTCAGGGATTAGACTAAACCGAGATTATGCCATAGTTCAATTAAGACATTTAAGTAATTTTTATAAACATGCCTTAGAAAAAAACATTCCTGGTGTGCATTTTGAGACCAAATAAATGCACTGATATATTTTAAGATCAGTCAGAGCAAGTTTCTTTCAGTTGAAACAACTCAGATTTAGTATTTAGTCTGGGATTAGGTTTAAATCTCAAATGTTACACTATTGTTGCAAATTTGATTTCAAGTTTTTAATATTTAATTAAACCTGCAGGACGTCCATTATTCTGCACGTCAAAACTCCAATGATGCCCAAAACGTGCATATAATCAAACTATGCTTATTACAGTTCTGGGATGCACCGGTTGATTCGAATTCAAACCGGAGTCAGATTTGATTCAGAACAGAATCCCGCACGTTCAGCGTCCCCAGTGACGTCACCGAACGCGCTCCTCTATCGCCTAAAGCAAATACCCACACATACAGAAGCATTGCACAACACCACTGAAACCTGATTTACTTACAGCAAACTAACCCGCATCGGCTCAACAGATGACGAGAATCAGAGCAGAGAACCAACACAATCAGAGCCCCCAGAGTCTGTAATCCCTTTAAAGAGTCACGGTGTACATTTTGTGAACTTTAACACAATAAAGACTCAAAAAAGTGTGCGAGTGATAAAGAGAATATTCCGTTAAAATAAAAACAAACGTAAAAATCCCGTTAGATTCCAGCAGACTGATTGAGATTGATCATCCACACCCGAGAACTTTCTTTATTCTGCATCAGATTCACGCAATAATCTACGAGAAACGCCGCGGCTTCGCTCTTCTTGAGCAGTTTCTGACTGGGTTTTCTTTAAAGCGACACTGAACTCAGATTTACAGATTAATTCTCCTCCTGCGAAACTGTTGACAACTTTCCATCACCCGGAAGTTCCGCCTCCGCATCCTACTATGGCGAAGAGCTCATGAATATTAATCAGGCTGCGCGACCAATCAGTGACGGGCTGACGCGATTAATATTCATGAGCTCATCCTTCGCTTTAGTGCGATTGGAAATTTTGACAGACGCGCTGAAACTTTATTTGTTGTGAGTTAAGAAATTAGACAATTAGACTTAACAAAAACAAACTGCAGCTTCGGTGCAAATTAACATCAGGCTCAATATACATTTGAAGCGATGAGCAAAATAAAGCGAAATCAAGTTAAAGAGACGCGTGCTCACGCTGCCACCTAGCGACTATATCAAAGAAGCGCATTTTCATCACATGTGACCCTGGAGCACAAAACCAGTCAGTCAGTTTTTTTAAAACCGATTTAACATCAGCTGAATAAATAATCTTTCCATTGATGTATGGTTTGTTAGGATAGGACAATATTTGTCTGAGATACAACTATTTGAAAATCTGGAATCTGAGGGAGCAAAAAAATCTAAATATTGAGAAAATCTCCTTTAAAGTTGTTCAAATGAAGTTCTTAGCAATGCATATTACTAATCAGAAATTAAGTTTTGATATATTTACGGTAGGAAATTTACAAAATATCTTCATGGAACATGATCTTAATATCCTAATGATTTTTGTCATAAAAGAGAAATGTATAATTTTGAAGCATACAATATATTGTTGGCTATTGCTACAGATATACCTGTGTTACTCATGACTGCTTTTGTGCTGCAGGGACACTTATAGAATACAAATAACATATAAAAATGTTACTAGGCAGTGTAGTTCCTTAAGTAAACACATACAATTGTGAAAAAGCACTAATTTATTTGTTTTAATTTTTCTGAATCAATTCACAATTCCTGATTAAAGACCAAAGTAACCCACTTAACCACCTGATATACATCAACAATAAACATTATAAATGCACATCTTCCAACCTGTCAATAGTGTTCAAGTACAGTAACAATAGTTATGGATATGACCGTGCAACTCCCATAATGCATCAGTATTTTATTTGCATAACCACATTATGTTGGAACTAGATATTCTA
>NC_136718.1:26839229-26851729 GCF_936440315.1 Barbus barbus | reverse complement strand
TTAAATCTTAAAATAAAAAGTTAGGGTTAACACTGCATCTTTCTGGGGAAAAAATGCAGCGATTAATATATAGTTTATTTATAGTTATTTTTCAAGCTTCAATGTACTGTTAAAAACCCTTCATTATTGTTTATTTAATTCTAACAAATAAGTTCTTGTAAAAACTAACCAAAATTAAAAATATTTTGCTGTTGTTTCCAAACGAAAGGAAATATATCGGTCAAAATGAGTTAATATCGGCAAATATCGGCATATCAGATGTCTGCAAAAATCCAATATCGTGCATCCCTAACATACACCCGTCCATCACAAACAACCTCAACGAACGAGGCGTCTCATCACTGCTCAAAAGTTTGGAATAATTTAGATTTCCCTTAAATAAGAAAATAATGCTTTTATTCATCAAGCCTGCATTAAACTTATCAAAATTGACAGTAAAGACATTTATAATGTTACAAAAGATTTCAAATAAATGCTGTTCTTTTGAACTTTCTATTAATCTGTGAATCCTGGAAAATAAAATGTATGACAGTTTCCACAAAAATTAAATGTTTTCAACATTGATAATAATCAGAAATGTTTGTTGATCAGTAAATCAGTATATTATTATGATTTCTGAAGATCATGTGACACTGAAGACTGGAGTAATGATGCTGGAAATACAGCTGCAGATCACAGAAATAAATTACAGTTTAACACATATTCACATAGAAAACAGCTGTTTTACATTAGAATAATATTTCACTGTTTTTACTGCATTTTTGGTTAAATAATCTATGAAGCCTTGATGAGCAGAAGAGACTTCTCTAAAAACGGAAAATTCGTCATTATTTCAAACTTTTGACCGGTAGTCACAAAACGTCTGAATATCACGTAAAACATTTGTGAATAAAGGTCTGTTTCCATTCCATGTGTTCAAGAGAACAAACCTTTCACTTCTTGGAAACTGGTGCAAAGCATCAGTAATAAAATGTATAAAAACAAAGTGAATAAAAAGTCCCACTGTTCATAAACTGAAGGTGCGAGTCACTCTCTTCATGAACACAGTGAACGAAAGCAGAGAAGACACTCGTTCAGTTCAGTGTATGAGCAAAAAGTGAACATATCGCAATAATGCTGAGCCGACGAGCCAAACTTTGTGTCTACTACAGCGATTTACACAATTTGAGTGAAATCACTGTTTCATCACCGACCCTCGGCTGAAGAAACGCCATCAAACGCAGGAAACGTGACTCACCGCTGAAGCATCACTGAACTATGAGACCCGTGCCTTTTGTATTAAATAGTTTAAATTATAGATGCATAAATAAAACATTCTTAAGACTATTTAGATTTACACCAGCATTTCAGGACAATTAAACACATTTAACCTCACAAAGAACATAATTCAGACATTTAATGGAAAGCACTTTTGTACAGCATTACTGAAAAATGTTAATATAAAGACTTCTATATTTAAATCAGCAAAAAATTAGAGGCAGTAAAACAATTTCACATCTATCTATCTATCTATCTATCTATCTATCTATCTATCTATCTATCTATCTATCTATCTATCTATCTATCTATCTATATATATATATGCACATACACACACATACAAACACACACACACACATACATACGTATATATATATAATCTGATTTCTTTTAAATACTTTTAAATAAGAATGTGCTTAATTTTTTTATTTTTTTATTCATATATTTTTGACAAAATTTTTAACAGCTACAAGAAACAAGTGAAAATTATTCAAATATGAAAAAAAGTAACTAGATTTTTATTGAAGATAAACCTTTTTAAAATCTTATAAATCTAGCCTCACTTCAAAAAACATTATATATATTTTTTTATATTATATTATATATATATATATATATATATATATATATATATTTTTTTTTTTTTTTTTTAATTTATTTAGAAATAAAATTAATTTTATTAGGTTTCTTTTTCCGCTATATATGCAATTATTCTTCTTAACTATAAAAGGTTTTAAAGTTTATTTTTAATAAAAAAAACGAAACTAAATCTAGCTTCACTTCATTAACAATCTTTTCATATCAGTCAAAAAATTTAAAAAAGCATCTTAAAAATGTTGAACCATTATAATCCCTTAAAAAATGACAAAATAATCTGCAAAATGTTTTAATACTTTAACAACAACAAAGAAAAGAAATTAAACCTCCCTTCATTAATAATATTTTCATACGAGTCAACTGAATAAAAAAGTGTGTAGCTGAAATCATCATAATGCATTAAAGGGGTCCTATTATGCTTTTCACTTTTTGAAGTTTAGTCAGTGTGTAGTGTGTATGTTTGGGCATAAAAAGTACCAAGTTACAAATCTCAGTCCACTCCAAGGGGAGATTTTCCCTTTTCAAGAACTACAACGAATGGCTCGTTTGGACTACAAAGTTGTTTTCCGGTGTTTGTGACATCACAAAGCGGCTCATTAGAATATCATTCAATTAAATCCTGCCTACGGAAATATGAATGGTTGGAGGGTGGGGAGAACGCTTGGTTGAGCACTGCACGTTTCAAAATCAAAACCCGGTGCGGGTGTTTTATATCACTATATTTCTGAAGGAAACCAACTGTCTTCAGAAAATTATGGATGTCATTTTCATTTCATCTTGCAAGTAATGTCTGATAAAGCAGCGTTTGTGAGCGCAGCTCTGCTTTGTGTGCAGCGTTACCAGGAAACCTGGCTCTCTCCCGCTCCAACAGCGCCTTAATTAATTTTAATTAATTTGCATATATATGCCGCCACAAATAGTGTAAGTCTATGGGACTATGGTATAAATAAATTCAACTGTATAACAGTTTGACTGCAATTCATGTTATAATGTTAGAATTAAAGAACAATAAACATAATATACATTACCGTAGCACTTATCTGTACATAGTCAATGCAGTTATGTTTAGGCTGTTGTTGCTATCCTATCTAAAACATAATTTAGCCAAAAAAACATCAACAATAACTTTACCGCTTTAATATGTCTTGTAATATCCGTGCGTGCAAAGGTTTTGCGTGATCCTCTTGTTCAATATTCTCGGGGTCTGAACTGATATAGTAAGCAATATAGACGAACTGGCTGTTCTGGCAAGGGGCGGGGCAATACTGAAACACCGTCTAAGCTGCTCGCCAATCACAACGCACTGGGACAGCTAACCAATCACAACACATTTAGTTTTTCGGAAGGCGGGCCTTCATCAAGCCCGGAACTAATCGAGCCGTTTGTGTCAGGCTGGGGAGAGAGGTATTGTAATAATGTAAAAAATAAAGCCACCAAGCATGAGAGCATGTTCTAGTACACCCCCAAAACTAAATCAAAACTTTGTAAAAGAGCATAATAGGACCTCTTTAAAATAAAAAAATAAAAAATAGACTGAATTACTTCATTAAGTTTGAACTCTACATGCATGTTTTATTTTTTATTTTGAAGCATAAAATTCACATTTTATTATTTAAATGCAACTTTGACAGCTTTCTCTGTTTTAATGGTTTATATTTTTGCCACCTGCAGAATCTGCATGACAAGAAATGTATGAAGATTCATTCTCCTGACACCTCTGCTCATCATTCACTGTGTGTGTGTGTGTGTGAGAGAGTGAGTGTGTGTGTGTGTGTGTATGTGTGAGAGTGAGTGTGTGTGTGTGTGTGTGTGTGTGTGTGTGTGTGTGTGTGTGTGTGTGTGCACCTGGTATTCATCACGTCCTGGGGACCAAATGTCCCCACAAGGATAGTAATACCAGTAAATCTTAATCTTGTGGGGACATTTTTTGGTCCCCATGAGGAAACAAGCTTATAAATCATACAGCATAAAGTTTTTTGAAAATCTAAAAATGCACAAAGTCTCCTGTGAGGGCTAAGTTTAGGTGTAGGGTTGGTGTAGGGCAATAGCACACACAGTTTGTTCAGTATAAAAACCATTACGCCTATGGGATGTCCCCATAAAACATGGAAACCCAACATGTGTGTGTGTGTGTGTGTGCGTGCGTGTGTGTGTGAGTGTGTGTGTGAGAGTGAGTGTGTGTGTGTGTGTGTGTGTGTGTGTGTGTGTGTGTGTGTGTGTCTACGTGCGTGCGTGTGTGTGCGTGTGTGTGTGTGCGTACGTGCGTGCGTGTGTGTGTGTGAGAGTGAGTGTGTGTGCGAGTGTGTGTGTGAGAGTGAGTGTGTGTGTGTGTGTGTGTGTCTGTGTGTGTGTGTGTGTACGTGCGTGTGAGTGCGTGTGTGCGTGTGTGTGTGTCTGTGCGTACGTGTGTGTGTGTGTGTGTGAGAGTGAGTGTGTGAGAGAGTGTGTGCGTGTGTGTGTGTGTGTGTGTGTGTGTGTGTGTGAGAGTGAGTGTGTGAGAGAGTGTGTGCGTGTGTGTGTGTGTGTGTGTGTGTGTGAGTGTGTGTGTGAGAGTGAGTGTGTGAGAGAGTGTGTGCGTGTGTGTGTGTGTGTGTGTGTGTGTGTGTGAGAGTGAGTGTGTGAGAGAGTGTGTGCGTGTGTGTGTGTGTGTGTGTGTGTGTGTGTGTGTGTGTGTGTGAGAGTGAGTGTGTGAGAGAGTGTGTGCGTGTGTGTGTGTGTGTGTGTGTGTGTGTGTGTGTGAGTGTGTGTGTGAGAGTGAGTGTGTGCATGTTTATGAGGACACAAATTTGTATAATGACATGGGTATGACAGAGGTATTACAATATGAAGGTGGTTTATGAGGACACTGCCTATGTCCCCGTAATTCAAAAGGCTTAAAAAAACATTCTAAATGGTGTTTTTTTGAAAATCTAAAAATGCACAAAGTCTCCTGTGAGGCTAAGTTTAGGTGTAGGGTTGGTGTAGGGCAATAGCACACACAGTTTGTTCAGTATAAAAACCATTACGCCTATGGAGAGTCCCCATAAACCACAAAAACCAACATGTGTGTGTGTGTGTGTGTGTGTGAGAGAGTGAGTGCGTGTGTGCGTGTGTGCGTGCGTGTGTGTGCGTGTGTGTGCGTGTGTGTGAGTGTGTGTGAGTGACCGTATTACCTACTTGGTTCTGGCTCAGATTTCCACACAACACTTTCACAACATCCCATTACACAACAAGAATAAACAGCAAGGGCAAACACTCGCACACACACACACACTAGGGGTGTGCGATATTGACAAATAACAATATCTTGATATTTTCTGTGATTTTACCGAAAACGATAATATTTTGCTGAGTGTGTTATTGTGCTCTTAAAGGGATCCCTGGGTATTAAGACTTGTATAGCTTAATATAACGTAAATGATGTCTCTTACTGAAATATGTAGTAGAAAACCCATCAAATAATTAAGTTATTTAATAAAAAAATCACATCGTTTTATACATATTTTGAACTATGGGGGGGCGCCATTATTCTGATGACGTAAAATGGTGAGCTACTAGCGCTAACTGTTGCTATTTTTACCACAACACAACTCAAAATAGACAACTCGGAAAATAAAATACTGATGTGATGACCACAGCTACTGAAAGAGCTTACAGGTGGCGATGGATATAAGTATAGGTTTAAACCAAATGCTGTACCATTGATTTTTACACACAAAGAGTCTAAACGCCGTGGATATGGAGGGAAATCCGCGCTGAGAAACTCCTCTAGCGGCCGCGAGTCATGATTACCGTCGGCATGTTTACATCCTAACAGATGGCATCTGACGTTTCTCGTCTCAGTCGTTTGTAAGCTCTTTCAGTAGCTGTGGTCTACAAAAAGGCATTGGGGCTAAAGTAGAGAGTAAAAAGGAGTGGGATTTTATGAAGTTTTATTCGTCCACAGACATCTTCCCATGCTTTTCTCCTCCTATCATCGCAAGGAAAGCAGTCTTACATCGCTTCTCTTGTTGCCCTTCGACTGAAAATGACAACCAAAAGCCCCACAATGTGGTATCGTATCAGTACTTTATTTTCTGAGTTGTGTTGCGGTAAAAAGCCAAAGACTATAGAAATAAGTGCCAGTAGCTCAAAGAGTGCAACCATTTGACATCATCGACGCAGAACGTACTGCGCACATAAAATAATGTCGCCCCCCATAGTCCAAAAACAATGTACATTTTTTAAAATAGCATACATTTTCATGGGTTTTCTACTACATATTTAAATAAGAGACATCATTTACGTTATATTAAGCTATACATGTCCCTTTAAGGACTGCTGTAGACAGCTGACACCCTTAAATGATCTGAGATGACCGAACACCTGAGAAAAGATGATGCCAACCCCTCAGAGGACCTCAGAGGATGCCAACGCTCAGACAACATACAGAATTAAAACAGCCTGAACTAAGTACAAGGTTGAATAATTTGAGCACAGCTGTCTGAAGCTCAGGTGTGCTGTGTTTCAGCATTTCACCCAGAATGCTGTCAGGGCAAGTCTTGTGGTTTTGTTGTGCTCAGATTATTCCACATATCCCAGAACTGATTATGATTTATTGAATGTTCTATTTCTTGTAAACTTTTGGTCAGATGGTGTTTCTTTGTATTGTTTTAATTTTCAACAGTATTCAGGTCTAATGTCTTCAGTTCTTTCTCTCTCTCTCACTCACACACTCTCTCTCTCTCTCACACACACTCACACACACTCACACACACACACACACACACTCACACACACACACACACACACACTCACTCTCGCACACTCACACACACACACACACACACACACACACTCACACACACACACTCACACACACACACACACACACCTCCGGACATGATGTATTCTCTGAAGAAGGGAACTCTGAACCAGAAGGGCAGCATCAGCAGGTATGGCGTGAGTCCGGGGAACATCCGAGAGAATCCCGACGCTTCCACGCAGAAACTCCCGAATCCGCCGGCCACCAGCACGCCGTGAGGATGAAACCCGAACAGATAATTATAACGAGGGTCCAGATCCGCCGTCTTCGTCAGCTACAGAAACCAGAGCACTAGGGCTGTCACTAACCAGTATTTTGGTAATAGAGTAATCTGTCGATTATTCTGACGATTAATCAAGTAATCGGATCATTATAATACATTTTTTTGTGGTAATAAAAATAGTCCATTAAAATGACTTAAAATACATATAGGGCTGGGAAAATAAATCGATGCATCACGAATCAAGATTATTTTCCCAGCCCTAGTCTCTACTGAACACAAGCTCATATAAACTCACTGTGATGGGGAAATAATCCCTGAAATAGGTCCACACATGCCAACTCCTGACCCAGTGCGACCTCCGACCTCCACATGTGGGCGTGTCCCAGTCCAGATACAGCCAACCAGCATACAGCGCGGCCAGAATCCACCAATCACTGAGGCAGAGGAGCACAAACGCTGCCAGACAGACCTGAGCTGCAGACGACAGACGAGTGTGTGATTTATTAGAGCAGGAGTGTGTGACCGAACTCTAGAGCCGTGTGTGTTTGCACGTTCTCTCTCACACACACACACACAGTTACTAATTCTGCTATGACCTGACCGACTGACTGACCGCTGCTGTTTGATGGTTTGTGAAGGTCATAGGTTCAGTTCTGATCCACAAACACAATAAACTCCAGATTGATTTCATGTTATTTTATTTATTTACTTATTTGTACTGTCACTTATTTCAAGTTATTTTATTGTTGTTTTAATTGTTTTTTATTTATTACTGTTATTTATTTCACGCTACCTTATTTTTTATTTTATTTCAATTTATTATGTTATTTGTTTTATGTTATTTTTAACATCTATTATTAATTGTATGATTATATTATTTGTTATATTTTATTATATTAATTTATGCTATTTTGGAGGAGAATTTCTGTCCCTGCATTGAATGTCTTGACAATATGTGCCCATATTTCACCTCTAATTCAAGAAAATGAAACATTTTCAGAAACCAAACTGTACAAAACTGATATGATCAATTAGTCATTGCAACATTATTCCCCCAATTCTAAATTTAACCAATTTCAACTTCATTTTTAAAGTTGATTCAATTCAACTTATTAACTCAGTTTAACTTTAAACAACTTGTAAATTAAATTTTATTATATTTTAAAATTTAAGGCAGCAACTTATTTTTTTACAGTGAAGAAATAAAATCATCCTGTCACAACATTTTTTATTTATTATATATTTTTGTTCATTAAAATCAGGACGAATTGAGTAGATTACTAATCATTATATATATATTCACAGTTTCACAATGCACTTGTCATACTTTTACCAACACATTTTTTTATTTATACAGCACATTTAAAAACAACTTTGTTTCTTTCACAATTAAGTTAAAAATACATTATGGAGTATTATTGTAATAAGGAGAGTTTCTCACCCAGAGCTAAGAAGCTGAAGACCCACTGCACGACTGCGGCTGTCTGCAGACGCCTGCGCAGAGGAAGACGCACAGGAGCGAACTCGATCTTCATCTCTCCACACACACACACACACACACACACACACACACTTCTCTGTCTTCAGACTCCTCAAATCTGTCGCCTGAGAATCCAAAGCATCAGCGCGCGAAGTGCTTACATTCGCTTTTTCTTCATCGAAAACAGTTTTTCTTCTATTGTTTGGACTTGAGCGAGTTTTGGGGCTTTATTAGTGTTTATAAAGTGTTATGAACGAGATCGGAGGAGGCTCTGTTCCGCGTGTTTCGTGCGAGCGCACAACTCTCGAGCGCCAGTGACGTCATCGACCCGCCCCTCCAGCCCTGCGCCAATCAGAGCGCGCGCATCACACAGATCACAGAAAACAGATTTTGCTGTTATTTGATTATTTGACTATTAAACATGAAAACATAAACAAATTTTACAAGTATATTTGTGTGTGTGTGTGTGTGTGTGTGTATGAGTGAGAGTGTGTGTGTGCCACTAGCAGACTGATAAACAGTGTTGGGGAGAAACTAGTTACATTTAACAAAATTACATAATTTAATTACAAAATAAATGTAATTGTAATCAGTTACAGTAACTGAGAAAAATGTGATTTCATTCATTTCTTTCATAAATTGCATACCAATGTTTCAGGAGTTTAGGGGGAAAGGGAAGTGGTGTGTGGCCAAGTATAGTGACCCATACTCTGAATTAGTGCTCTGCATGTAACCCATCCAAGTGTACACTCAGTAGTGAACATACACCCGGAGCAGTGGGCAGCCAATGCTGCAGCACCCGGGGACACAGGATAGGACACGTTTATTCAATAACTGTTTTTCCCCCTATTCTTCATGTCATTCCAGACAGACTGGATGATGATCAGACCAGATCTCAAAAACTGGATTATTACAATTAATGGCCAAATGAATGTTTGGAAATGTAAACTGATATTTCCTCCTGACACACTACAGTAAAAGATACAAATAACTGACTTAAAACCATGTTTAGCTGCTGAAGATACTAATGTTGTAATCATTTTGGCCACCACTTTAATTGCCCAGATCACTTTGAATAAAGAAAAGAAAGATTTAGAGCCAGAGTTTTGTTTATGTATGTGAAATTTAGCTATCAAGAAACACAAATTAATGAATTAAATTAAGTTATATTTTCCTACATCCTGAAAACGTTGGGTTGTTTACTGCACCCAATATCTCGGTTAAAAATATTGTATCATTTGATGGGTTATTCTTAATGTTTAGTGGGGTTTTTTCACAACGCAACCAAAATGATAGATTTCATCAGTCAATTGATGCAACTGAGACAGATTTTGCTATATCTGTGTGAAGAACTGTTGTAAGATGATCAAATCAAACCTAGAGCCGCATGTTCATCTCTGAAATCACTCCGACTGAACTCAACATGCTCCTCTGCTGTTTCATCATAACCAGATCAGAGTTCATCAGTCACACGTGCCCTAGAGCTACTGTACTGGGGGAAAAGTTACTCATCTATCTATCTGTCTATCTATCTATCTATCTATCTATCTATCTATCTATCTATCTATCTATCTATCTATCTATCTATCTATCTATCTATCTATCTATCTATCTATCTATCTATCTATCTATCATCATCTGTCTGTCTGTCTATCTATCTATCTATCTATCTATCTATCTATCTATCTATCTATCTAAGTTTTTTTTTTTCATTTATGTATACATCATCTGAAAGCTTTTATATTTTGGCTGAGAAATCTGGAATCTGAGGGTGAAAAAAAATCTAAATATTGAGAAAATCTCCTTTAAAGTTGTTCAAATGAAGTTCTTAGCAATGCATATTACTAATCAAAAATGAAGTTTTGATATATTTACAGTAGGAAATTGACTAAATATCTTCATGGAACATGATCTTAATATCCTAATGATTTTTGTCATAAAAGAGAAATGTATAATTTTGATCCATACAATGTATTGTTGGCTATTGCTACAAATATACCTGTGCTACTCATGACTGCTTTTGTGCTGCAGGGACACACATGTAAAAGTAATCAGAGCTGGGTAGATTACTTCCAAATTGTAATCCGTTACTGATTCCAAATTGCATGACAAAAAATGTAGTTAGTAATTACAGTACTCGTTGTAGATAACATAATCAGACTACTTTTAGATTACTTTTGACCTAACTCGTTTATCACATTGATTTAAACAGGATAATCTTACACCATATTGATATAAAAATACAAACAGTAGAAAAAATATATTCCATTTTGCCAGGGTGCACACAGCAGGGAGGAACAAGGAACACAGAGACGAGGATAAACTCAAAATAACGGTCTTTAATGAAGACAACAAGGCAGGGCAGACACAGACAGGAACACCGGGGAGTAACGAGTAGACCAGACGAAATCAAACTGAATAGACAGGACTATAATTACACAGGATAATAATAGATAATGAGACGAACACAGCTGGACAAGAATTAACTAATAATCACATTAAACAAGGACAGGAAACAAACCAAATATGGAAACAAGAGGCAGGAACACAAGACACACACGACAGAGGACTGACACATTTGTTGTAATTAACAACATGAAGTGCATTAAACATTACATTACGTCATGGTTTCCCAAACTGGGTTTGTGAAGGAACTGCAGGGGGTTTATGAATTTAATGAAAGCTAATAATTAATTAAATCATAATTTTTTTTTAAATTAAAATACATTTACATTTATGCATTTAGCAGATAAATTAAAATAAATCATTTTAAAATGAATCAAAATAAAACACTTACTGAAAAAATGTAATACTTTATTTGTTTGCCTGCATGTCATGTGACCAAAAGCAACATCAGAGAACCGTGAACATGCAAATGTGATACTTCATTAAATCTTAGGGGTACTTCAAATAAAAATATGTTTTAAACGAAAGAGGATTAGATGACAAAAAAGTTGGTGAATTTTGTGCATTTTAATGTGTTTAAAAGATATTCACCTTTCAAAGTAATACATGGTAAAATAACTGACTGAGTCATAATTCAAATAAAACAAATAATGTGTTCATTAGTAGTTGATGCAACGTTAAAACACTTCTTACACCTGAACTGATTTGTGTGAATCAAATGCTGTGTAGCACCTAATGACTGATCTCGGAGTGAATATCCACAAAACCAGAGACTTTCTGAGTGTTTATAAACGGTAGACTATTTTACAAAAGAAAATATAAAAGATAATAAAGAGGAATTAAGAAGAATCAATAAATTCTGAATAAGTTATTGCCATTGTGTAAATAAATAAATAAATAAATAAATAAATAAATAAATAAATAAATAAATAAATAAATGTAATCCATAAAAAGTAACTGTAGTCTGATTACGAGTATATTAAAATGTAGTTTTATATATATATATATTAATGATACATATATTTTGTAAACAGTGAAGGTCATTGAAATACATATAAAAATATAGCTAGTTTCAGCCTGCACATACCAGAATATACATCAAAATGTATTTTGGGTCAAGAAAATATATGCCCAGTCTTACAATAGCATACATTTAGGCTAAATGTGGATGGAATGGTCACATCAAAACAATGATTTAGTAGACTAGCCTACTGTTTAATTTTGCTACATTTTTATGAAACATGGTAAATTTGCTTTGTGGTGGTGACTGTGACCCTGTATTCTTCTCTTCAGAAATGTCTTAGCTGTTGCCATCTTCACAATGAGCCGCGTGCGGTGTCTGTACACGATGTTCCGTCGCTCTAAACGTCAATGCAACTCGGTGAAGCGGAAACGCAAACACAGACACCGACAGATGCGCGACGGATCAGCAAGCGATCGATCGATCCGCGCGAATAAACGCACCGGAGCATCACCGGAGAGTCGCCGTCAGACGCGCGGATGCGGAGCCGCTGGACCAGCGGGGGCGTGGCCAGGAGAGAGGAGAGAGACGCGATTGGCTGGAGAGCTGCAGATGGAGGCGGGGTGTCGGAGCTTCTGTTCCGCAGAAGATTGGGGGGGGGGGGGGGGGGGTATTACCGGGTGCGCGTGCGCTCAGCGCGTTTTTACCGCAGTGTCTCTGGATTAGTGCGCGGCGCTGCGGCACTCCGCTCGGTTCTCAACGGGAAGAGCAAGAAAAAGCGACTGAACCG